>NC_133472.1:13727749-13777362 GCF_025370935.1 Choristoneura fumiferana
GTCGCGGAACACGAGGCGCGCGCGCTGCGGCCAGCCGCCGGCGGCGGCGGCCCGTCCGTCACCCTCCTGCGGGAGCGAGTGTACTGCGTCACGCGCTCCACACTCGTCATTTGTGATATAACTTCTGTTATCTGTTTGACGCCGTACTGCACCATGTTCACCAAATTAGACCTTGACTGATTGCAAGACCAACGTTGCCGGCTTTTGTTGACCCTAAAAATTTAAACATAAAAATATAATCGTTACTATTGTGGTAGTGTTAATGGAATCAGTGAGGGCTATCGTTTTTTGTCTCACTAGATGGCGTACTGTTGCGTGAGGTTTTTTAGTATGGCTTTTAAAGTCTGTTATTACGGGCGTGAAAACAAAGTTTAGATTAAAATAATATTTAATACACCTTAAAACCGTACCATAAAAATATCGAGCATTGCCACAGTGTTCCATGTCCCCGTTTTGTTCGGAAAAAAGGGAGGACAAAGGTTTTCCGAAGACAAAACTGTCTCAAAACACAGATATTCATTTGCCCCGGAACGCATATTTGCCATAATAATTTCAGATATTGCAAAATATTCACAAAATTTTCTAATTATAAATAAACCCGCATAGCTCACCCAAAAACTATAAGATTTGACATTTCGGAGACCTCACGCTACACTAGCGCCTCTAGTGGTGAATTCACACGCGATAGCCTCATTAAACTTTGAATCATTTACCATCGTTGAAGAAACAGGAAAGTGTAGGCCACGACGACAACTACGTAGCTGAGATAAGCGACAGCCAGATAGAAATGCCGTGTTTGAAACTAATGTTAAGTACCTAAAAAACAAGAAAAAATAAGTACAAGTTTATGTTAAAAAAAACATATTTAATACAAGCTTTTTCTGACTGTAGGTACTTATTGTTGACTTGCATTGTCATCCAAACTACATCCGCATTAAATTTAAGTCGGTAATATTAACCATCGAGGAGTTCCTTTCTGCGGAGACGATCCTGGCAGGACCACCAAGATGTCACTACGAGATTATTGTATTGTCACCAATTTACGTATGCCAAATTCCAAGTCGATCGGACAAATGAAAGTGGGTCAAATTTAGCTTCCAAGATTTGACCTAATCTATTCTATTACTTTACTTTATATAAAAAATTGTTTGTCTGGCTGATTCAGCATCCATCGCCCAGCCGAAACTATTGGAACCAGGAACTTGAAATTTGGCAGACATAATTATACACTACTTACTTACACTGTACTTGTACATTCTTTATTCCTGTGTTCTGTTATTTTCATGTGTTTTTATGTACAATAAAGAGTTTTACAATACAATACAATACATATTTCTTGAGTCATAGAGATCCACTAAGAAGGTTTTTTTTTTTAATTCGACCTCTAAAGGGGTTCAAAGTTTGTATGTAAGTCAGTAATTTTTTAAGCTAGAGCGCTGAAACTTTTTTTTTTACAAATAAAACAAACACGTAATTCAGCTATTTTAGAAATTCTACCCTTAAAAGGGTCAAGAAGGGGTTGAACGTTTGTATAGAATTCTGATCGTTTATGAAGTTGGTGCTTTCCAAAAACGTAGGTATTTAGGATAATTTTAAGAAATATAAATTAATCGCTAGCCCGCGAGGGAACTATGACATTTTCCGGGATAAAACTATCATTATATCCTTCCACGGGACTCAAACTATGTGTATACTGAATTTCATCTAAATTGGTTCTGCAGTTTAGATATGAAAAGGTACCGAACTGAACAAACAAAAAAGCAGACTTACAAACTTTCGCATTTATACAGGGTTATTGGTAATTCGACGTAGGTATTCCCGTTAGGAGGTTTATGCAAAAGTGAAACATTTTTGAGTTATCATGTTTTTTAGCTTTTTTCAAAATAAGTCAAAAATGCAACATCAGAAATTATTTAAAAAAAAGTATTAATTTAAATCTATTTTTTTCTTGTGATTTATAAAAAAGATTAAACACTGGTTATTTATCAATATTAAAACAACAATTATCGGTCCAAATTTTAAAATGCGAGACGAAAAACGATATTATTTCAATATTTTTCGAGATTTTTTTCCACTTAAATGCCTAAAAAAAAAAAAAAAAAAACTATGAAACTTGGCTTGCAGATTATTTCTTGTTATAGCGGCCACAGTAATACATAATCTGTGACAATTTAAGTGTCTATACTCAACGCCGTATATAGATTCCAAAAAAACTACTCATGTGATGCCAATAAAATGAAAAAGTTTTGCATCAGTAAGTTTTAACTTTTCTAAGTAATGTACATAACGAACGACCCCCGTTCCGGGTCGTACTTAGTCCAGCGGGTCTCGTTGGCCATACAACGGGGCAATGCCGCTGGTGTAATGGGTACGTTTGGGCCAAGTACGATGCGGACGAATATGGAGTAGTTTTTATTTTACTTCATTATATAATTTATTCTTTCTTTTTTTAGATGTACATAAGTAAGTTATTTATATTTAATTGTAAAGCTGAAATTGAATGCAACTGCATAAATAATAATTTAATGTAAATATTAATTTCACCAACAGATTTATGGTTGAGACTGTTTTGTAGAAGAAAAGTTCATATTACAGTTGTAATACTTCAGGTTTAAACAACATTTGGATACTATTAATCTCATAACCTGCGATATACTATGTATTGATATTTTGGATATGCACATAAAGATATCGACCACAAACAACGTATGGAAAACTATGGTAAACATGGCGGCCACAGGGCCACCATGACTTGTCCAATTGACACTTCATTCGGCATCTGGGGGCTACCACGAAATTCGAAAATCGAAGTTCGAATAGTATTGGTATCTGACTCTCGTATTAAATAACAAGCGTCAGCGGGATGGCAAGTTACGAAGTTCGAATTTTGCACTTAACGTATGGACTGAAGTTTGGATTGATCGAATGTTTTCTATACTCGTGGTAATTTTCATTCTTGAGTTTTTGTTTCCTGTTAAGTTTTCTGTTGCCGGTACCCATTTAAGGTCTAAATAAAACTAAAATATTATAAGACTATTTTTTTATTAATGTGCATGAGTTGGTTACATCTGGAACGTCACAATGATAATGACTTCTTCTTCGTGATCTTTGGTAACTTTTTTGACTCTAAATACGGCGTTGAGTATAACTATTACGGCTCAAAAGATAGAGCCCTGTGACAGATGGACAGACAGAAGGACAGCGGAATCTCAGTAATAGGGTTCCGTTGGCACCCTTTGGTTACGGAACCCTAAAAATAATTATTTGAAAACTATTTTTTTTCTTAACCTGCCAGTTTGCTTCCTTCATTGACTTAAGTAGTACGCATTAGACCAATCAATTTGCAAGACATTCAAACAGCGATTTTAAGTTTAGTTCGAATACGAATTTCCGCCTGCTTCCTTTGTGACCTTTTTTTTTTCAGTTTTTTTGAAATAAGTTTCTAGTTGTTATGCATTGTTTGAGAGCTAAGAAAACGATCATGTTTTAAAATAATCATCAAGCCAAGTTTCATAAAATTATTTTTGTTTTTAAGTCATTTTAGTGGAAAAAAATAAAATAAAAAATATTGAAATAATATCGTTTTTCATCTCGCATTTTTAAATTTGGACCGATAATTGCTGTTTTAATATTGATAAATAATCAGTGTTTAATCGTTTTGATAAATCAAATAAAAAAAAAATGATATTTTAATTTCATAAATTTTTGATGTTGCATTTTTGACTTATGTTAAAAAAAACCTGATACTTAACTCGAAAATGATTCACTTTTGCATAATGCATATGGGGGTTAAAATTATCGCAAATAGGCACTCCTATCAGCTCCTAACTGGAATACGTCGAATTAACAATGACCCTGTATACTTATGCCTGATATGTTTAGTGAGAGTCCGAGGCAGATTTTTTCAAAACATTCAATTTTGTTTGTTTATTCGATCGTTTGTTTTCACGGGTAAGGCTACATTTCCACCAAAGATGTGTGAGGATGCGTTGCGAGGAATGCGTTTGTCAAGAACCCACAGAAACGCTTCATTTACCTAGCCGAGCTGTTTCCACTAAAGATGATCAGAGCGAGGATAGATAAATGAAGTGTTTTACTCGTATTGGTTCATGACAAACACATTCCTCGCAACACATCTTCGCACATCTCTAGTGGAAACGAAATCTAATCCGCTGGCTGATTTTGATAAAAAGGAGATATACGTTACTTTTATGTTGGGATTATTATTATTTTTATGATTGGTTAGTTGGAGTAATTTTGTATTTTTTTTCAACTCCAAACTTGTTACTTTTACTGTCATCCCGTAAAACCATATCGAAAATACAAACTGAGACATTATTATGTATCATAGTGTTTCACGCGAAAAATTAATTCAACGCGGACGAAGTCGCGGGTGGAAAGCTAGTATATAAATAAAGATATAAATAAACAAACAGGGCAAGCTAAAGAAAAGCTTGTAAAAATTAAAGGGCGTCTGGTTGGATGATGTAAAGTAAGTATATGATTCTACGACCTGAGAAAAGGAGTTTCCCATTTTGTATGTATAGTCGAGGTACGAATTATGTTTACCTTCACTATAGCTTGTCGATATAATGTCGTGTAAAACCTTTGGTCAGAATCTTGAACAATGACAAGGTACTAAAGCGTTAAGATATCTTTGACGCCGCATGGCATAGGTACTCTTTCTTCAGTTGTCAGTCACGCTTTAAATATTGTTACTCCTAATAAGTATATCGAATTCTACAGGTTACTGACCATGCGGCGGTGTGCACGTCTTGCTTGGCGTCGAAGTGCGTGCGCAACATGGCCTGCGCGCCGCACGCGCGCACCGTCGTCAGTCCCGCCATGCTAGCGGACACGTGAGAGAACACCGGACTGCGAGTGACGCCCTCCACCCTGCGGAATCAACACGCAGCTGAGAATACTGCCACTATAGATATGCTATGTGATAGCAGCCTGACTGGAATCATGAGACTAGTCTCGTGATCGTGATCATTAACGACTGGAAGGGTGCCGCACCATACTTATCCCAGTATCCCATAGTGTAGTCCGCAGTAAGCGAATGAATTTGTGTTGTGCGTTGGTGAGCTAACTCGTACTGCCGCCTGCGAGTCGCGATATAGCAACTTCACGTGTCTGTAGCGGTCCAAGTACGTGTCAGTTTAGTCGTCTATTACTCATAGTAATTCTTGCAAAGAATGTACGCATGTGTCGTGTGTCGGAAAGGTAACGATCCTTATATGATCAATTGATCATACAGGGATCGCTGATCAATTGATCATACAAGGATCAATTGGATCAGCCTTACAGGCAGAAACTAAAAGATGGAAATTCTGATAATTATTGACTAGATGCGAAACGATGAGTCAGTTAGGTAAATTCAAAAAAATTCACGAAGGTCGTGGAAGTGGTTTGTGCTCTGTCGGCAACTGACAAAATGTTAGGTGCCTACTCGAGAAATATTTTATTTGTGTATCACTAAAGAACACATTACTCACAGTTAAGCTCAATGAAATAAAGATGTAGGTACTCTGTAAATAGGTAAATCATAAATATTTGACTAAGCTAAAATACAAAACTAACAGTTATAACCCACAGCAAACTTTTGAATCCACATTTCCAAGCATTGACATTAATTAAAATGACTTGCCAGAATTCGTGTTGAAATTATCATGAGCTGAAACTGAGTCATTGACCACAGCTTACTGATAACAACACATTTGTAGCTGATGCTTCAAGCTCTAGTAAGTTTGTACTTATATTTTCGAATCCACCAAAATTTGGTTACGGAAGATGGTAAAAAAAAGTTGTACCCTAAAATACCTCAAAAAAAACCTATTTACTAATTGGGTGACACTCTTTCCTGGCCCGGATAAAACCGACATGGAAATACCGGCCCTGTTTTTTGTGTACACACGCCCATGGATAGAAACTGACAGGGCGTGTACACGAAAAACAGGGTCGGTATTTCCATCCCGGTATTATAGGAAGAGTGTCACCCAGTAAATTTACTGTCAAAATATGTTTGAATAATTCGGTTTACGGCCGCGGTGATAAATTTTGGTGGATTATTGAAGAATATATTTGCAAATTATATTATGTAATTATATTAACCTGACCAAATTTTTAATGCAAAAAAATTGCTTATTTGAATTAATGTTGATTTAACTCAGAGCGAAGGTGTTAGGTGACTGGGGTATGTTATGATTTTTTCTTAATTAATGGGGTCGGGACGGATATGCTTGATGTTAGGTCAAATACATCTCGTCTCGGTCTTTGGTCAGTCTAGCTGAACTGAACTGTTGAATAGTCATTGTCATGTGTTGTGGGAAATTGGGCTTTAAACAAAATGTATAGTGGGTAAAATTTAGTTAGTTGAGATTTTTTTTTACCGAAATCCGTAGTTTCGTAATGGCTATGGAACCCTATCTTGGGTGTGTCCGACACTCTCTTGGCCGGTTTTTTACATTATTATTTTGTCGTTATGCTCTTAGTTCTTTCCGTACATAAAACAGAGGCCATATTGCCTAACGTTTCTGATGCTCGCTGGGAACTCTGTCATTTGATTGCGATCGCGAGCGACAAAAACTTTAGGCCATACGCCTCAGGTTTCACTGTTTCCTACTGCTTCGTTTTGTTCTTGTTTTCTCTAACTTACCTTTTAATAGCCTGCGCCGTGCTGAGGTAAACAATGGTCCAGAGCCACATTAGGACACCGCAAACGGCGGTCGTCAACAGCATAAAGGGGTTGACAATAGCCACCATCACCAAAATACCCGCCATCACCATCATCACCTAAAGTGCAAAATTTTATATCTATTACCCAGTGTAGGCAATATTATTTATGAAGAGATCCTAATTAATAATACAAATATTTTCGTTAAAATGTGTAAAAAATAAAAATTAAATCCGGTATTTAAACTGAGCTTGCACGCCAGCTGCCCTATCTATATAATAGACCAAAATAATTACAGGCCTCTAAATACCTTATATGAATGTAAAAACTCGCGTGGAGGTGGTTACGTACTTTCAGGAAATTTTAATCTATTTTTTTTTTGTCTATACTTAATAGGCATATCCTGTAAAATTTTAGATCCAGTTGTTTCGGAGATAATTGGCGGTCTTTTTACCCGACTGCCCGAAGGAGGGTTATGTTTTTCGAGCGTATGTATGTATGTGGGTATGTATGTCCATTTCTTTGGTCCTCGCTGCAGCCTAAACGGCTGGACTGATTGTAACATATGAGGTATCAATGGATTCGTCATAACTGTCGGAGTGACATAGGGTAAGTATATAATATTTCAATATGGCGTCTGCGAAAAAAAAATATGGCGAAGGAATAAAAAATATATTTTGTATTGTAACAAAATGGGAATCAAATGAATGCTAATAATTAGCCCATTCTAAATATATATGGGTTATAATACTTTTAATCTACTATTTTCACAGAAATATCAAAAAAAGTATAAAATAAAAAACATTTAATTTAAAAAATCAAAAACCCGACTGCCTTAAAAACTAAAATGAAGAAAATACCTCTTGTGGTCTAGAACTCTGTCAAGAAGCTCATTTAAGGTTCAACAGTCGGGACCCATTCAAATCGTAACCAGTTTAAAAAAACTTGGTAATGAGAATGAGTCCCGACTGTTGAACCTTAAAAGAGCTTCTTGACAGAGTTCTAGACCACAAGACTTATTTTCTTTATTTTGGTTTTTAAGGCAGTCGGGTTTTTAAATTTTTTATTTGATTTGATGTACATATTTGTCTCCGTCCCGAATAGCAGAATAACTATGAATAAAACATTAAATAAAAAAAAAACAAAAACCCGACTGCCAAAACTAAAAGGAACAAAATAAGCCTAGTGGTCTAGAACTCTGTTAAGTACTTAGCTAATTTAAAGTTCAACAGTCGGGTCGGGACCCATTACTAAGAGTTTATGAACGTCGCGATTTAAATGGGTCCCGACTGTTGAACTTTAAATTAGCTACTTAACAGAGCTCAAGACCACTAGGCTTATTTTGTTCCTTTTAGTTTTGGCAGTCGGGTTTTTTGATTTTTTTAATTAAATGTTTTATTTAATTTTCTAATTTACCCCATAAAAGTGCTCCCCCTCCCGCCATTTTCAAAATACTTTTATTCACGTTACACGTCCGTCTTTGGGTCACAGACGTAGATGTGTGAACCTAGTATCAACTAAATCGGTCAGTAGTTTTGGAGTAAATAGGCTGTGACAGACGGACAGGCAGATGAATACTCAGGTTATTCTAAGGGTTCCGTTCTTTTTCCTTTTGACCCTAAAAAAATTAGGTAGGTATGTAGGCTCGATCGACGTAAAACAATTTTTTGCAAATCATCGATTTCACAGTTATCGATGACCTCATGAGTTATTGACATCCTCAATAACGGTGTGATAAGAGACCAGACGAAAACACATATTTAAGTAACTTATGCCTGTATAGTTAACTGTACAATATATCGTTTCCCCGCATGTAACCTAATTAAACAAAGCTTGTGAGACAATTCCACGATTATCATAAGATAAACGCACTATAAGCAGGTACTAAGGAACAACAAACACCTGTATTTTCTATTAGTCTACTTAACGAAAGAGATTAAGATAAGAATATCTCATGAAAGAAGTATAAGTAGATTGTACAGCGTCTTACAACTATAACTCGTACTGTAATGGTCACCTAGTAAACTGAATTTCCAAATGTTGTGCAATTTCTGTTGACATGTGTCGGCGTTAACTTATTGCACAATGGCTAAAAAAGTTGAAACGTCGCATAGATACATAATCTTGTAAAGTAATCATTAATAGGGAATGTTTTAGTTTAGAGTAAAATACATAGCAAACTGTTAGAGAGAAAATTTAGTGTTGGTGTACTTACCTGAATGCTGTCCAAGTACATCCGGGGTAGAATTTCGTCAACTATGCCCATGTCCTTCGAGAAACGGTTGAGGATTCGGCCGGAGGGGTTCGTGTCGAAGAAGCGCATTGTTGCGGAGAGGATGTTACTGAACATCTGGTTATGGAGCTTGATGGAACTCCGCATGCACACCCTCAGAAATAGCACCGATCTAAAATGTACGCGTGATATAACATAACATTTATTAGGTACAATCGCCATCAGATATTTCGGAGCGGCCAAGGCAACCTTAATAATAGACTGCATGTGCCGATATTTTTGACCACCTTGGTCGCTCCGAAATATCTGATGGCGACTACCAAAGAAATTTTAAGATTTATTTAGCTACTTATGCAATCGGTATCTGTTTGAGTAAAATAGCATTTGTTTATGACTACGATTTCAGTGGGATGAATAAGTTGTTGGTATTAAAGTTAGTCTACTAAAAAAATACAAGCATAAGTAAATTACCTTCCTGTCGTTAAAAGTATACAACCAATAATGCCGATGGCCCAAATATAAATAAAGAATGATGAATCTTCCGAGCTTCGGAGGGGCGCCAAAACGATGGACGCATTTTTCAAAATTTCTGGCACAAAGGTCGAATTTGGAACTTCAGTTGTAGCTTCAGATATCGCGGTGCTAACATTACTAGATAAAGCTTGGGCCAATGTGAAATTTCTCGCTCTTTCCTGTTCCGAGATGTCGCCTTCAACGTTGTTCATCCTGAAGCAAGAGTTTTAAGTCTGGTTATAGCGCTTGTGGCTTAATGAAAGGAGGAAATTAGGTATGGAGGGTTATTTAGTTAGTTACACACAAGGTCGTCGTATCGGTGTGACTACTGAATGGGAAATCAGCGTAGGAGAGATGTGTACGCATCAGTAAGTGAGACACAGCAGGCACCAGCCGCCGCGGGCGCGGGAGTACTGCGAGTACACTGACCCCGACACGCGTTCTGCAAACACTGTAGCTGTGTGGGGTACGCACCAGTAAGTGAGCCACAGGTCGCTGAGCGAGGTGACCACCTGCGCCAGCACAATCGCGAGCACGGTCAGCAGCAGCAGGCACCAGCCGCCGCCAGCGCGGAAGTACTGCGAGTACACTGACCCCGACACGCGTCCTGCAAACACATCCATAAATTCATGATAACCACTTCTATAGATACAATTTCACTCTTTCTGACAGGTACTCGTAGAATATTGCTAGGTGGTATTAGCATCGTGAGGTACGTTTCGAGTACAGTCTTGCTAGTTATACCAGGTGCGGCTCACTCCCGTGATTTAGTTCTCCTCTACAAGTATATAGATGTCTGGGGCTCCTCCCTAGAGTGTGCTATTCAGGGCTTGCCGCGCACTGCCTTGGAACGCCCGCATGACGCACTCACTCGCGCTTTATTTTATTTACTTCACAAGCGAAACGAATGCGTTTTTACAAGCTTTTCTTTTGACTTGCCCTGTTTATTTATTTCTATATATTTGGGTCGAACCTTGGTAGTTAAATTTAACCCACTTCCAGTGGTTCGATTGACTTGAAATTTGGCATACTTATGTTAATCTGGTGACAATACAATAATCTGGTAGTGAAATCCTGATAGACCGGCCAGGGTCGTCCCCGCAGAACGGAACTCCTCAACGGTTAATGGCATCGACTTGAAATTTGGTCCGGAAATGTACCTAGCTTAGATGACAATGCAAGTAAGTACAGTCAATAAAAAGTGCAGTCAGCAAAAAAGGCAGGTGGTAGGACCTGGTGCAAGATCCGCCCGGATTGCTACCACCATCTTGCCCGTGTATAAAACAGGTTTTATTTAGATTGGAATGTGTCGTATTCGTATTTTATGAGTAGGTATTGTTTTTAATAATTTTATATTGCACAGCCAGGTGCACAGCCAAAGACGCGTCCACTTCGTTCGACAGCTTTGTGAAGTAATTTACCTCTTTAAAACTTAGCTATAACCCAATTTTACACCATAAAAATGTCCTTCGTTATTTTTATAATTGTTTTAAACTAGCTTTTGCCCGCGACTTCGTCCGCGTGGAGTAGTATATTTATGAAGTATTTAATTTATTTAGGATACCTATTTTGCCAATTACAGCACACAGAAACTTCTACGGTTTACTAAAAATAATCTATTTTAAAACATTGCTATACATATAAACTTATTTTTTTTCTTCCACCCATCCATCCATCCATCCATCCATGTTTTTTGGTAAAACATAAATATTTTGCGGGAAGCCACATTTTAGCAATACGACGTGTATTCTAACCTGTCAACATAAAAGGACTACTTAATTCTTCATAGTGAACTCTTGACACCTTACGTCCTATATTGTAAGTTAGGTAGGAGGGTAGCATTATAATTAAGACGGCACTTTTACTAAGCATAGCTACACATATTTCCGATGAATATACTTATAGTAATTTGTTTGGAATTCCTTAAGAACTTTCATCCCCATATTTTCAAGTAAATAGGTTGAGATTTAAAAAGCGCCGGAACAAATGTTTTTTAGGGTTCTGTAGCTCAGAAGGAAAAAATGGAACCAAAATAGGATCACTTCGCTGTCCGTCCGTCCGTCTGTCTGTCAAGACCCTTTATCTCGTAAACGCGCGGAGTATCGGTATCTAGTTGAAATTGAAACCCTAAACTCAGGTCAATAGTCCCGAAAGCTATGAAAAAATCAAACTTCTAAGTCAAGGCAATCAAAAGCTAGTCATTAAAAAGATGTTTTCATGTAAATCACCATTAACAGAAAAAGTAATAGGGTACTTCCGATTGTCCTGGAAACTTGGAATTTTGCATAAAGGTAGCTCTTATACATATAGCACAATAAATAAGAAAAATCAGAAAAATAAAAATTTTCAGGTCTGACTGTCTATGTCAATAAGCCATCTAAAATGACCCCACATTGCGTACATTTTTGCTTGAGATTAGAAGGCTCTGCTAACACTGCATCATCCCCTCTGCTAACATCACCTTGCAGGTAAAATTTTCAAAAACGCTTGAATAAAATATCTATTTATTTCTTATAAGTGCCCAAATGCCAAATTTCATAGAGAACCATCGATTTATCTTCAATAATGACGACCTTCAATATAAATTTTTATCCCCTATTTCACCTCCTCACAGGTCGAATTTTCAAAAAAGCTTAAACAAATATCTATTTATTTCTCATTTAGTGTCTAAATGCCAAGTTTCATGGTTTTATCTTCGACAGCAACAAACTTCCACCTTATAAACTTTCATCCCCTATTTCAACCCCTTAAAGCCTCTTTTTCGCGATAAAAGATAGCCTATGTTCTTTCCCAAGGTCTATTCTATCTCTGTACCAAATTTCATCAAAATCGGTTCAGCGGTTTAGGCGTGAAAGCGTAACAGACAGACAGAGTTACTTTCGCATTTATAATATTATAATATATAGTAAATAGTAATTATAGTATATATAGTATACAGTAAATATATGTATTGTAATAGGTCTTTTACTGCCAGTAATAGGTGATGATATAATAAGTTTTTTTTTTTTATTATCTTTAATTGTACTTGACTGAACTTATGCTGGTCACGGCCAACAAATTGTAATAACCCTTCTAATGGCCTTGTGATTTTGAATCGTCTAGTGGATAGGAACCTACCTTATGCCCAGCAATAACTAAGTGCTTTTATTTGAGAATTAATTTGAAAAGCCTACAGTTGTGTTTCTAATGTTATAATTAATTAAGCAGTACCTAACTTCGTGATAATTTTGACTCTAGATTGAACTCTACTGAACTTTAGGTGAAACTTTAATTACTGAGATGTGAATTTAGATATACTAGTATGTTTAGACTGGATAGTTCTAGAAATGGATCTTTCAGGTTACCTAGAATAATCAGTTTGGAAAAATGAGAGGAAATATTTTCACTACGGATAGAGTTTGTGTTTGTATTACTTCTGAATCTATTTTGACTTAAAACTAAGTTTAATACCGGACCCAGGTCCGGAGGACGCTACCTCCTTGCCCTTCGTCCTTTCCTTCGCACACCAGAGCAATATATCTCTATGGATATGTCAAGTTGTGATTTACTAGACTAAGCACTAACTTTCGGTGCATTCAAATCAAAGTATGGAAATACAAACACAATGTTTTGTAACAAGTTGAATCTAATTTTAGACTTATGGTTACTTATTCTATGCTTATATTAGAATACTCTATGAGATGCTTAATTATAACTTTGATAATTAGTTCAGGAATGAGTTTAGACACTACAGCTATTCATTTACTATAGGCACTAGTATCTCTTAATTTAGATTATGTCTTATCTATCTTAGATATATGGAATGTCTAATTTGACATAATTTTATTTTGGTATAATTACTAATCTCATAGTGACTTTCACTTATTTTAATGAGCTATCTACTTAGTCTAATTTTCTAGTTCTACCAGCATTTGGCGTTACCAGAGTAAAGCAGAAAGTAAGTACCGATTTCTATACTTTACGCCCAGAACACAAGCGTTAATAATAATCTAACTAGCTTATAACTAGATAACCCTTGGGTGTTCAAGATAACCTCTGTATTAGGTTTTGGACTCGTCTATGACTAGTTTTGTCTCAATTCATATATTTTAAATGAACAATAAACTGTTTCAACTATCAATCCTTAATCAATTATGTTTAAATCGAGATCGAATGAAAAGTACATAAATTTCCAGATAGACTGTTGCCTGGTATGTGTCAACGTAAGCTATCGACCGTAGTCAGGATTTCTACATCCGTTCACTCAATGTAAGTAGGTACGACAACTAAAACAGATAGTATGTATTTATAACACGAAAGACTTTTGTATCTTAATTGATAGATGGTCCAAAACCCTCTACGATTTTATCTCTAACTTATTACTAGATATAATTTGATGAGATCTTAATCAAAGTATGAATATGATGTTTGATATTAATTTTATCAAAACAAAGCTTATTTTAGCTGGCAATCGTAATTCAAATCGAAATTAGATGATAATTGTGTTAAATATTATTCAGTAAGTTATCTGGCATTTAATTGTCCACTTAGCTATGAGATCGTGTCATATCAATTCCCGCTTATTCATTATAGGAAAGACAGCTAAAATATGTTATTGTTATTTACTCTTAACAAAATGATCAAACCGTATTTTGGTTTTAAATTGAAGTCAACTTACTAATTTTAATAAAGTTATTCGTAGTCAAGTTCTTATGAACTAAGTTTTGTATAATGAAGTTTTGACGTAAGTACTTAAATAAATTTTATGTTTTATTCTCTTTTCTTAAAATCTAATTTATGCCTTAAAACTATGTGTGTGCGAGTTTAAGCTTTCCCTAGCTCTGTGTTGGAGTTTAGCAATTTGGAGGAAAACCCTCATAGGTGAACTAATTGTGTGGTGAGTTAAAATAGTAACTTTTCCCGGTGTAAGGAAACGCTACTCTAGCTAAGCCTATGAACTTCCCTACCTATATAGCCCTAATAAATCCTACAATTGTACTTTAAGCTTGCCTGAGGCCCCTACTCTCTGTCTGTGATTAGCAAAACTAGAGAATTAATCCCACATGTACATTTAGTGTAATGTAGAAATTCACGGTGCAATGAATTTCTTCTAATCTCCTATCAACAATGATGGTGTGTATACCTAAAGCCCTATCGGTCCCTAAATGGTGCTGAGCTCCCAACTTTCCGAAGGAAAGTCCCTATGACGGAGAGCCCCGCGGAACAGCAGAATACCTAACGTTGTGCATAAATACGTAAATAAATAGGGGACAGGAATTCTGAGTTTCTTAAGTACAACCAAGCGTCAACAAGACACGCATTCACTTCGACGAGCGCTACTTAGTCGTTACAAAAGACAAACAGAATCCACTGGTGGCTGGTACGACAGTATTTTGCCGCTGAAGCCGCCACAGCTTCAGGAAGTGGAAGCCTATTTCGTCCACGGTTGTCACCGTTAGGTGTCAGACGATATAGACGGACTTAAAGCTCAACCAAGGTACGTTATGGAGGAACCAAAGTCATTTCCATTAAGTTGGGAAAAACACAGAAAAGTTATGGGTTAGTACAAAATATACGTAGGCTGAAATGAAACGCTATAAAACGATCACTCCACACTACAAGAACAAATAAGGACTTCACCGCCACAAGACCGCAAAGATTCCCTCACAAGATTTTCCGAATGAAAATCAGCACTAAATATTTCACAAATAATTAAAAAACCAGAGAGTTAATCATTATTCCGCAGATTAATGATCAAGACCCCGACACTTTACTTCCTGAAGAAATACTCACATTTCTTGTAAATTCAAAATTAATTCAAATTAAATAAATCAAAAACCCAATTAAAATTAATGAAATAAAATTAACCGATACTATTGACTCTAATTTGTTAACAAAATGGCGCACAGAAACTAAACCCCCGACTAGCAAAATAACGGTGTTGACTCTACGAAATCGAAATCCATCTGGCTCCCGCCCTTTTTGTGTCACCTCTATTTATAGCTTCTCTCCCGGGACCTCTGGTATTTTCGCGCCAAGCGACCAAACGACGCCAAGCTTACCAAGTCGACAACGTTGACATTGCCAGCTCTCGCTTTTTCTTCTGCCAAATCCTTATCTCAAAATAGCCAAATTTTACCGTAGAATTTATTTTTGAACTAAAATTTCCTATTTATCTTGACACTATCCTAGCTTAACTATTCTAGTAAATACGTTTCATTTTTATATTGTGCTACAACAATAATTTTCAATAAATATTTATATGTATTTGTCAAATACTTCAATTTTACCTCAACGTTTTAATTTTCTTAACCTATCTAACAATAATCTTACTTCTAATGATAATTTTCTACTTATTACTCCCTACACTCTTTGAATATAAATAGCCAATTACATACTTCTATTGTTCGTTATAAAATAGCTAATTTGCCTACAATTATTAACTGGTATCCCCAATTCGCGCCGTTTATTCATAGTTTCCTTTGTCGAAATACGCCACTCAAAATTTGCTTATAATTTCGCCACGTTCCTACTTTAAGTCAGTGCGACAGAGTACTTGTAATTTCGTCTTAACTAAATGTGTAATTACTCTGCTAATACTACTCCGTTTTGAATGAAAACTTAAATTTATAATAGATAATGAACCAATAATCTATACTATGATTACGTAATGCTTGCATTTTCGGTTTTTCTTAACTTATTTAGCTAATTTCGACAAATTGCCCTTTCCATGATGCTTTCGTTGATATTTCTTTAAATTAACCTAATTATTAACATCAAATGTATCTAAGATCTACTCTAGACTAATACTAATGATTCTATTACTATATCAAGTCTATTTTTGATGAATTTGTGACCATATTTCTTGTTTTTAGATAAAATTTACATTTCCATTACCAAAAGCGACCTCTATAATTCCCACGTGAAACTAACTAAATAGCCTCCCAGGTTAATCTGCCGCTAAACCCAGTTCGGCATTAGTTCACTAATTTTCCATGACGCCTACCATTAATTCCTTTAATTGACCATAGATGGCGTTTTTTTTACATTAATTATTATACCCGAACAACACAATTCTAATCTCCAATTAAATTTAACATTTACTCATTAAATTGACTGCTAAATTATCCCTGCTTTAATTACATCGACATTCTAATCTCAATTACTCTATTTAACTGTCTTTGTCGACATGTTTTTGTTTCGAGTTTCCATCAAACCTTCATAGATGGCCCCACTAACAATTTTCTACTAATTTATTCCCAGTGACGGTCGTGTGACACATCCGAACCGTTACAGCTTTTCCCCTTGATAGACTAAGAAGTAGTTAATATACAATTTAACGCCCGAATTGGTCTATCACACTTATGTCAATATTTAAAATTTAAAATAAAATTTTATTAGTCTTTATAATTGAAATGTGTTTTGTGTGGTGTGTTTTTAACCAAGCTAAGACTATCACTATTTCTAGCCTACATTTGAACCAGTGTTGAAACTCACAGATATGAACACAGTTACAATCCAGTCAGAATGTCTAAGACTCTGCGAAAGATCTTGGTTGTGAGGCAAGATAACTCTAGTAGTAAATCGTATCTCAGCTTCTAATAAAAGCATGATAGCAAGTCTAACTATCAAGTCCTAGTAGAACTACGATTCTCTCCTTAAGCCCAGGCATTCCTTTCGATTATTCACTTACCAGAAGGTCAAAATGCCCAATCCATTTGCCTCCCAGTCCAGACTTAGCCTTCAATAATGACTTCCTAGTCTTGGAGCATGTGTAGTGTAAATTTTAGTTCTGTCCACTAGTAGAGTACTAAAATCCTTGAACGCAGTCTACAAAACTGATTTTGCCTACTGGCCTATCCTAACACCTCTATCAAGAATTCTAGTTGTAAGTGTAATGTGTTCAATTATAACTACCAATAAATGATCCGATTGTACTACAGAATTGTTAATTATTCAAGACCCTCATTTCCTTAGATATACTTCATCTCTTTTCAGAACCCCCTCACGTTGGTTCTAGCATATAATATCACACAACATTTCATCACCACTCTTTCATTTTTTTTTGTTTCATTATTGCTCGCTGTCTTGAACAATCAATAACCCCAATTAGTATAACCAGACTTCTTTTGTTTTACTCTCAAAATTATTTCTTAACCCCTTTTTTTTTTCAATGATAGTTCCCATCAACATTATTTTTTCCTACCCTATCCTAATCATAAATATCCTTCCCATTTATCACCTTTTCCTACGTGTTTGTTTTTTTTTTCAGGTACTTAAGCCTAATATATACATATCATAAAATCTACTCTTACTGTCTACATATTAACTACCAAACGCTTATAATATAATTTGCTAAAATTTCTAATACTACTGTAAATATTCTATCTACTCTTAATTTAGGTCATCAATTTAGATACCATAATAATTATATTTTCTACACTCTTAACTCAGCTCTAAACATTAATTTGGCAAACCACCCAAATTTACTTTTGCGTTTCGCTTTCCCCCTTTTTAATATCAAAATGCGTTTATTAACCCATCTATTATTATAGTATCTAACTTGCTGGTAAATTTGACTACTCGGCATTAACTTATACTTATAATATATTTCTTCTCCTTTTCCCCTCTTTTTTTGAAACTTTAACTTAGCATCCTTTACTCAATTTAAATTAATAAATTTAAGACCCTTTAAGATTCATTTCCGAACTTCAATCTATATATTTTTTTGTGAACTAACCATTACCCTTACTGTTAGCTACCGACCGTACGTCCGTTTGAGTCACCTCAAAACACGCAAATCCCGTTATAATTTTTCTACAATGTGACTAACTTTTCTTCTCTACGGCAACCTCTCAAATCAAATGTCAAATCCTGTCAAAGCAAATCGTATCGTATATTGCCGTTTAAATAGACGCATTCTTAATTACATTAACGCTATGTTATTAAATTTAATTTTAAATTTGTACACTAATTATTAAGAAGCTAATCTGCGCGCGCATCATCAAACTCTTCCTACTATCTCAACTTTAGATGCTTACTTTGGATACTTTGGTAACTAACTAAGTGAAACGCTGCGTGGTTCAATCGTTTGCAAGAGGAAAAGAATTATAATGTCTGTCACCAGATCCGATAAATTGTTGCTGAAATTTCCTTGTCCCTATGATCGCTGTCATGTCTCTTTATCTGTAAAATTGGGATCGTCGCGAAGAACGAAACCCAAGGTCCTGCTGTCCCACTAATGTACTTAATTGAAATCTCTACTGTAAACCTCATCTTGTCTGACATCAACCGAAAAGCCGGAGCTTACAATCGCAAGGTGAATATCGTAATTTTTTCTTATGTTTCTACCAATCTAAAATGTTGTTATTGTCCTACCAAATGTCAATGCTAACCGTCTACATTTTCTTTCAGATTCAACACAATAACGACATGGCCCACAACTCTGTAATAACTTTGGCGAATGACCACTCCGAGGAAAATAAACTTCTATTCTTTTAACTTATATACAACTGGCGCTTACTCCCTTTTTCCTTCCAACATTGTATAACATTTGTTCTAGTTAATGTAAATGCTGCAACATAAGGTTACACTATAATTTACTAGCTTTTAAGTTTAATTTCCCTGCTTACAATTTTTTATTACTCAGTTAATAAATAATATTTAATATAGACCTGTAATCTAAGCTAATTTTAAGTTAAATTAATTTTTCATTTCTATTTGTATGTGTTTTAAGGGTGATTTTACTTTCAGAATTCCGTACCGCCTCCCTCTATCGTTTCCCCTATTTTCATACCAACAGCTAATCCATTGATCACTCACAACACCGCATGATTTTATTTCTATCTTAATTACCCTACTTGTCTTAATGTAGTTAATTAAATTTATTTTAAACACTACTAGCATAATAACCAACAATTAACAAAAGCTAATCTAATTTAAATTTATCCACTAATTAATAAGCATTGTACAGGTGGTTTAACTGAAATGTCAACCTGTATTCTAATTAATCTCTATTTTTATTCTTGTATTTTAATTAATTTCAACTTGATACAACTTATTTTATATAATTCAATGTGTTTAATAACTGGTGGCAACCTTATTGGTTAATGAAAATAGTAACTATGTTTAGGTTTAAAATAATGTACCGTTTGATCCCAAATAAATATTAAAACATAACTAAATAACTTATCTTGTGTGTCTGAGAATCTACTTCACCCATTTGTTTTTTTTTCTTTCTAATAGGTTTCACTGGTAGTACCTAGACTAATGTATTGCATAAAATTTTCCCCTCATCTCGTTGGTATTGGGTTCTACTAGAACATACATTTTTATAAGGATTAGTAGCTTTTACATATGACCCTTCATTTATGCTATTTATACTTATGCTTCAAACTTCTGTACATACTAATTTCTACATATTGATTTCTCTCATAAGTTGTACATCTACCTTTCTATTCATTCCTGTCACTACAATTCCCGTTTCCCCTGTCATAAAAAATATAAAATGTCATTTTTCTATTCTACATATCTCTTAAGCATGTTATTTATCCCTTTATAATGACTTATTTCCCCTGTTTAAGCATTTCTAATATGATTTAAGAATAAGAATAAGAATATTTATTTGCGAAAATGTAGTAGTAATACAGTTGGAGAAGCGTTTTTGAGTGCGTACATTTTACTTAAACAAGCATGCAAATTTTTGTTATAAACTATTGATTTGTACCATATTAAATAACACTAAAATACTATATTATGTCAAACTCAGAAGATGAAATTTAAAGTTATTCGCTTATTGGATCAAAATAATTATTAATGCCATAATTAGGAGTAGTGCCCACGTGCATGTTGTACGGTTCAGACGTGTGTCATTTGCCTTACAAACTCACAAATTATATTAACTTTTAAAATTCGCGATTGGACAGGTGCCCAAATTTTAAATCCTGCTTACTCTTATTGAACTTTTATGGGCTAACTCCTCCCAGTGGGCGTGCCTTGAGTGAGACGACAAGTTTTGAGTGAACTCCAACTGCAACAACAGTGATTTGTGTCTGCCGCGGCTGGGATTTGAACCCAGTGCGGCCGTGGAACGGAACGACTTGCAGTGTGCTGCGCGGGCGCCGCTACCGCTACGCCAAACGCAATCTCCAGGCGCGCGGCGAAACTAGCGAGCAAGTGTGTATTACCGTGCGGCGGGTGACTCATCGTGCTTCGCACGCGGCGCGCTGTAGCGAGCGCGGGGCCGGGCGGCCGGCGCCGGCGCTGTGACTGATCGTCGCATCTACATGGAACGGCCGGCGGCCGGCGCATCGCTGTTTTTCGCCTGATATTTTATATTTGCTTGCGTTCGGCTTTCTTCGATATTAATTTTAGTTGATAAATATATATAAGTATTTTTCCATTATAAAAATGAGTTGCCTTGGCTGTCATAAGCCCGTAGCGGCCTTAGAATTGCTCGCTTGTATGCTTTGTAAGGGAATTTACCATCACAACTGCGTTAATATGACCAGTCCTTATTATATGGCAAATCTACAAGAGCTAAAGAGATGCTGGCGGTGTCCTTCATGTAATAATATTACATCGCGAAGAAGAGGCGCTGAGGAAACTCCTGTTCGGGCCATTCATCAGAAAGTAATGAGCAAGCCCCTGATCGATGTGCACGGGCCGTCGCTTGTGAGGGCCCTCGATCTCAATATCACCTCGATTGCGGGCCCCGACCAAACCGCATTATCTAACGTCAATGATATGTCCTGCGATGAATCAATACTCGACATCACAAATGACTTTGAGGGTTCAAGTTTAACTCAAAATGAGCAAAGCAAAATATTAATTGCACCAAGAATCGCCAGTCATGATACCATTACTTACAAGGATTTTGCTGCTCTTCTTGATACAAAATTATCAGAAATGAGAAGGGCGATAAATAGTGACATTAAGGCTGAAATTGCGAACCTTAGATCCGATTTCTCCAAAACCACGGAGTTATTAACTGCTCGGCTGTCCGCATTAGAGGGCGACGTTGTTGCGTTTGGGGAAAGGTTACACACCTTAGAGGCGGAGAACTCTTCCTTAAAGGCTGAAATAGCGAAGGTGAGGGACGCGGATGGAAAGACCTGCGAAACCGCGGCCATGGGTGACACAATCGCTGCGCTTAAGTGTGAGCTCAATGAACGGGACCAGCAGGCTTTACTGAATGACATTGAGATCTCTGGCGTACCCGAGACTAAGGGAGAGTCGACTGTGCATATCGTTGTAAGCATCGGTATGAAGCTGGGAGTGGTGATTGAGGACCGGGACATCGTTTTCGCGTCAAGGGTCGGTCCGTTGCACATACAGGATGACTCTGCTAGTAGCAAATTTACCTCTCGTCCGCGCCCTATTGTAGCGCGCCTGGTGCG
Source organism: Choristoneura fumiferana (assembly GCF_025370935.1). Lineage (NCBI taxonomy): Eukaryota > Metazoa > Arthropoda > Insecta > Lepidoptera > Tortricidae > Choristoneura > Choristoneura fumiferana. Next base: position 13,749,549 of record NC_133472.1, read on the forward strand.
GCGAGCCCTCCGTGATCAATTCATAAAAAGCTCGCGAGTACGACGCGGAACCACCACTGATGATCTTGGCTTGCCCGCGCATGAGTCGCGCAAATTGTTCATCAACGAGCGATTAACGAGGACTAACCGAATCATCTTCGGGAGGGCGAGGGATTTGGGTGGAAAGCTGAACTGGACGTATATTTGGACCAGGGATGGACGAATTCTGGCAAGGAAAATGGATAAGTCTAAGGTGTATCATATTCGAACGGAGAGTGATTTGTGTCGTGTTTTTGAGTCTGTTTCGCTTTCAGGAAATAATATGTAACATCAGTTTGCCTATTGTCCTCTTGCATGTGGAAAGACTATATTTTTGTTTTTGTACTTTATGGCATTTTGCAGTTGCTGAAATGTACTCATCTGGTTATTATTTTGTTGTCATGAATACTTGCAATTTGAGCCATGTGATATGTTTTTGTGCCATTTTTATGTTTATGTTTGAGTTAATATGCCTGGATCCGGAACCGAAATTTGCCCAATTCATAGTTCACACTCTAATGTTATTTAATCGACTCTCGCTGCCTCGTTCACTTTTTGCCACTTTACTCGCTGTTCAATTAATTCCAAACATTGTTATTTGTCTTATATCTAGTGTTCTTTTTAAAATTATTCTTTCCCTCATAGTCACATGGCGATCGGTAAATTAAATAAAAAATATTTTAAGTTTGGAATTTTTAACGCTGGTTCTATTTGCAATCCTCGAAAGCATAGCGAGTTGATTGTGGCAATTGAGCGCCATGAACCTTGCTTGATAGCTATTAATGAAACATGGTTGCGGGCAGGAGAGGAGGCTCGGGCGCCGTCAATACCTGGTTATAAATTAAAGCACGTACCGCGTAAGCTTGGCACCCGTAAGGGCGGTGGTGGTATAGCTTTTTACATCAAGCAAGATATTAACGTTCAAATATGTAAATATCCTTCTGTGCCTGATGTTGAGCAGTTGTGGGTCAAGACAAAAGTTAATTCATTAGTTGTCATTGTCGGTACTGCTTACCGGCCGCCCTGGCTTAGCACTGAAGTCTTTTTAGATGCACTAAATAGCACTTTAACGTCCTTTTCTAAGTACGACTATATTATCCTTGGAGGAGATTTTAATATTAATCTTTTGGATGTCAACGATTCGAAAAGCAAACGTTTAAATGAATTTATTAATTACCACAATTTGCAAAACCATATTTCCCAGCCGACGCACTTCACCGATCACAGCTCCACTCTTATTGATCTCATTCTCACTGACGCTAAAGTTCATAGCGTCGAGATCGACCATGTAGCGGAGCTTGGTGGACACGCAATGATATTCGCGGAGTTGTACATCAAAAAAATAAAACCCTTACCGAGGACGGTACTTTGCAGATTTTTGAAGGACGTCGATAAGGCTGAATTCGATAAAGATTTAAATCTTGTTAATTGGGAGGATATATACACGTTACAAACAGTAGAAGAAAAGGTTGCCCTTTTCAACACATACATTCTTGATTTGTTTGACAAACATGCCCCGGTACGAAAATTTACTCTAAGATATAAGTCTAAACCATGGTTAACCACTACTGTCCGTTATATTATGAGTATTCGAAACAAAGCAAACAATAAATATCGTAAGAATAAAACACAAGCAAATAAAGAAAAGTACAAAATTTTAAAACACCTCGTAAATACCAGTCTATTTTATGAGAAGAAGGCCTTTTTTGAACAACATGTCAACTGCAATCTAAATAATCCTAAACTATTGTGGAAAAAACTTAAACAAAACGTAGCGAATTTCAATAAAAAACCAGAACTGCCTCAACACTTTAATAATCCTACTGTTATTAACAAAACTTTTATTGACGTGCCCGGTAGTAATGTCGTAGAATTATCCACTCTTACTTATTTTGAATATCATCGGCATAGTAACTCTAATTTCAAATTAGTCACTGTTTCTGAAAATGCTATAGCCAAAGTTTTACTTAGTCTACGATCGAACGCTTTAGGTCATGACGACATAAATTTTGACATGATTTTAATGACTCTTCCCCGCACTTTAAGCATTATTACTCATTTAATAAATTTTTCAATTCTCTGTTCCTATGTCCCGGAGGTATGGAAGACAGCTGTTGTTCGTCCGATACCTAAAGTTTCTGAACCCGTCGATATCAGAGATTTACGACCTATAAGTATTTTACCGTACATGTCCAAGGTTTTGGAAAAGGTGGTCTATAACCAGGTATCTGCATATCTAGAGTTGAACAATATTTTACCCGAATTGCAGTCGGGGTTCAGGAAAAAAAGAAGTACAACTACCGCCTTACATGACGTTGTTGATGAAGTCCTTGCTGCTCAAGACACCGGTTTTGGCACTATTTTGGTTCTCCTAGACTTCTCGCGTGCCTTTGACTGTATTAACGTTGATTTACTTCTTTCTAAGTTGCATTATTATGGCTTTGATAACCCAACAATTAAGTGGTTTCTTAGTTATTTTGAAAATCGACGTCAACTGGTTAAAATTCATCACATCGATGGTAATTGCTTGTCATCTGAATCCTGTGCTGTTACAAGAGGAGTGCCTCAAGGCTCAATTTTAGGCCCACTTTTGTTTATATTGTACAGCACTGATATTGTCCGATGTATAAAGCACTGCAAATTTCATCTTTACGCCGATGACCTTCAAATTTATCTTTCTTTTAGACCGGATGACACGAATAGTGCGGTTGTCAGAATAAATGAGGACCTTAAAAGGATAATTGACTGGTCGGATGCCAATTGCCTGGTGCTAAATCCGAACAAGTCCAAATATATATTGCTCGGTTCTAAGAAACAGGTATCCAAAGTACAGCTTTTAGATCCCAAAATAGCAATCGGAGACGTACATATCGGGCACGTGGACGAGGCACGTAGTCTGGGTCTAATTATTGACAAAAATCTGCGCTTCGAAAATCACGTGAATGAAATTGCTCGTACCAGTTTTTACCGATTAAAAGTGCTATATAATGTCCGTGATTTTCTAAGCGTAGAACTGAGAATCCGATTGTGTGAGGCTCTCATTCTATCTAAATTAGATTACTGTCTCACCGTGTATTGGCCTTGTCTTCTGGAGCGTTCGCGACGACTAATTCAAAGAGTACAAAACGCCTGCGCTAGGTTTTGTTTCAAGATACCGCATCGTACTCATGTTACTCCGTACTTCAATAATGCTAAAATTTTGAAAATGTCTAATCGTTATAATCTGTTGCTGTCTTGTTTGTTGTTTGACTGTTTAAAATTTAAAACTCCCAGTTACTTATATTCAAAGCTAAAATGGTCGCCCTCCAATCATAGAGCTAGAGCTTCGCGAGCCTTGGTGTTGAGCGTCTATCCGCATAAAACATGTGCGTTCCGGGGAAGTTTCAGGTACCAAGCAACAAAATGCTGGAACAATATACCTCCACCCATAAGAAATATTAAATCAAGACCAACTTTTCGCATCAAATATAAAAATCATCTGCTAACGCGTCAAATACAAACGTCCTGAACCTTCCTCGCTCATAAATAAAGTAATGTGTGTGAGTTTATCACTATTTTAATTTTTGGTTTGACATTCCGCATAGATTCTTTTCTATTAATTCTTCTCTATTCATTCTTCTCCCAATATCTAGTGTTCTTTTTCGAAAAATTTTCTTTTAAATTTGAATGTTTGGCATGTGGCAAAATTAAACTTCAAGCACGTTGGCACTATCTCAGGTTTCTGACAGAATATCAGCTCTGTGGCCACCCATAGCCGCAGTACATGCTGAGTCAGCGCCTATTCTCCACATCATCACATGGCTCTCTTAATTTGATAAATTAATCAATGTTTATTTAACTTTCGGAACTGTTGCATGTTAGTTATTAAGTCATTAATCATCATGTTAATTTTGTATGTTGCTTTACAATTGTTTGGTATTTACTAAGCCGTGTATGTGTTGTGGAAATAAAGTTTTTTATCTATCTATCTATCTATCTAATAACACTTATCTAAACAAAATTTACGTAATTCATATTTACACTCAGGCATGTCAAAGTTACTTATTTCTATGTGTAGATTATTATATACTTTTACTATCGTACATAAAGCATTTTTTGTAAAACAAGCTGTTTTCGACAGCGAATGATATCAAAGAAGAGTACGCGGCTATTTGTAAATCAATATGTAATTCTGAAATATTTTCTAAGTATTTTTACAATTCTTTATTTACCCCAGAATCTGTTTATACTATCTCAGGTAGCTTTATCTTTTCCCCCATTCATAAATCTCTCTCAGATATAAATATCTAAATGCTCCTCTCATCCACTCAAAGGTTGACTGGTAGAGGATAAGTCCGCCTTTCTACATATAGTTATCTCATAGGTTGTCAATTGTGTTTGTTTACTTATTTTGTACTATAAAGAGTTTACATACATACATACATATCTTGATAATACAACTGCTACTATGTTTTCCTATTATGTATACATAATTGAATTGTTCTAACTAATTTATTCACCTAGTCACTCTTAACATTATAATAATCTCTAATTCTTGACAAATATTAGCGCCTTATGGTCTATTAAAATTATCACTTTAGCTCCACACAACTATGTCTCGAACTTAGCCAATCAACTTATCACTGAGAAAACTTATTCGGTCACGGTCCAGTTGAGTTGCGGACCCCTGAATCCTCTACTGTGGTTAATTTTATTTTCTGGTTCAGGTGCATGAAATTTAACTAACTATTTTCCCCTCTCTAATACAATCCACATTCCTCTATCATTTATTTTCCATTGACCTCTTTTATACTGCATATAATAATTTATTGTACTTTAACTACAGTGCCTTACTTTATTTTATTTTTATTTACACTGCTGTTCTTGGTAAAGTATTTTATTTCTAAAATTTTAATTCATCTCCCCCCCTTATTCATAAAATTCTTTACGTTAATAATTAGTTCTAATTCGGCCGCTTAATAAACTGATTTTGAATAAATTTAAACCTTAACGATAACTGTCTGACTTTTATTTTATGTGGTTTTATTTTTCTTTCATACGTTTTGTATTTCAAATTTGTTTCTCATATCGCCCTAATTTTAATATAAAGTACACCTAAATTTTCCGCTTCCAAGTCGCCACGTTTCGTATCTATGGACGTGAACCCTTTACCTCGCTTACGCGCAATTTAAAAATAAATACTCGTACCGCCCTTCGCTATCTGTCACCGCGCAGCTGCCAACGTCAACACTATAATTCTATCGTCAAAGAAAGGTTCTAACCTCAATTTACTATGAACTTACGCTTGTCTTTATTACACTAAAAGTATTTAAAGATAACTAAAATTTACCGTATCCGCGAGTTTATAATTTAACAGGTGAGTGCCGCCGACATAACTTATGATCGAATCTTATGTTCTATGATCTAACTGTAACTATTGATTTGACCTCAAGTTTCGACAGTAACTAACTATTGTTTTAAACGGTATTAACAGTGCTCGCGTTTTAAATACGTCCAAGTGTTAACTGTGTAATAATAATGCCTTTTATCTTTCAGATAAAACCTCACCCAGTGTATCTCAAATGTAAAATGTCTAAAGCTCACTCGGATCGCTCTTATAATGAAATTTAAATTTACTGAGCTCATTCAATGAAGCCAGACCCCACAACAGCCCATTGTTGTTGACATTGAATGGTATGTACTAACTTTCTTAACCTCACTATGTCATAATCTTATAAAATTTCAACTGTTAAATTATTTCTTTATTGTTATTACATTTCAATCGACATTTAAACTCCAAATGTTTGTGTAAGCTAAAACCCAATTAAAATTCATTCTACTCTAACTTCAAACTACTCTTTCTGTTATTTATTTCTTTCTTTTATTTACAGAAAGTGTGATAATCTAATGACAGATGAGCGCTGAACATCACTATATCACACATACTTGAGCATGGATTGAACTAGTGTCTACCTCTCACGATTTGAACTTGTGTGCACTCCTGCTACATAATCAAGGAACTATTCTCACTCTAACTATACCGCTGTCCGCGGACATCTTCCTCTTAATAAAATATTTTAAACGCTTTTAGGTGCTATGATTAATTTTTGGTGTATTGTTTCATTTCTTTACCTATAACCCTCTACTATTATCATTTCATTAATTACTCAATCATTAATTTCATTAATTTGGTAAACTATTAATAACAATTGTCTCAACTTTCATATAACAACAAAGCAACCCCGTTAGTTATTTACTGATTTGTTTATACCAAACATTTACAAGTAAAACTTAATGTAATAAATTGTAATTGACTTTCGTGCTTTCCTCTCATAAATTAAATACTCAAGTAACAGATTTTATTTTATGTCAATTTCTTATCTATAAATCTATCATATATTACTGTTTTACTTAGATCAACTTCTATTATCTGCGCTCTACTTTCTAGGCATTGTGACTTTTACTCAATAAGTACTAATCTGATTAAATATCTGTCTGTATAATCTGACTAATATTTTACTCAATACTAATCTGATTAAAGCAAAATTTTCTCATTATACTAATCCTGAGTAATTAATACATACTTTATAAATCATTTCCCCTATTACTTAAGAATGCCTGGCAACCGAGCTTTACTTGGGCTTAAACTAAAATATTGCTATCTCTCTCTAACTTTTGATGTATGAAATTTCGTTTGACCGGTATTTTTTCATATCTAAAATGGCGTCTTGTTTCACGTCTACGCATGCGCATGTGTGATGTCTGGCCCTATACCACGAAAGTGCAAAACTCGAAATTCGTATGTTGCCGTCCCGCCGACGCTTAAGTCATTTAATATGCGAGTAAAAGAGACGATGCGATACGAACTTTGATTTTCGAGTTTCGTAGTAGCCCTGCAGTTCTAACTTCTAACTGTCAACTCGCAACAAAAGCAAACGCTACTTTTATTTAAGTTTTAATCCGCTTAGCTCTCAAATCTGATATTACTAAACTGTCTACGCTACTTCTAATGAAACAGATGACTATTCATTACTAAGGCCGAAGAAAACAGTGCATCGATTACTCCTACATCACGCCTAGATCGATTGATCATTGCAGCTTATAACCAAGGGTGGACCCTCGTCTTACTTCTGTGAATATTCGTCAATCAAGAATAAACTATCTTAGTGTTTTTAGTGAAGTGAATTAAAAATAGGAAGTGCTTACGACCGTCTTCATTTCGACAAGAAGTTCTTTATGTTGTGACCCGCTAAATTTATTAAATTATTAAACTATTCTCAAGTTATTCCTATCTCCATACTGCTATTACCTGATTATAATCATCATCATCATCACCCCAGTCTATGCATATCCTACTACTAAGCACACAGGTCTCCTCTCAGAATGAGAGAGCTGATTCTCTATACTATCACAACTTTAATTCAAATTAATCTCAAACTCCATTTCACGAACAGCAAATTGTGGCAGTCTAAAAGAACAACCACTGTTTTGGAAAACTACTGATTTTATGCTATATTACCTATCCTTTTACTTACTACAATCTATATCTAAATTAATTCTTAACCTCAAATCTTTTTATTTACAACACTTGTTATTATTTTTATCTATGTTATTAATTAAATACTCATTTTGGTCATGATTTTCTTTCTACTTTTGTTTGTATTCTAGCTCACAGCTTTGCAAACTGTAAACAGACTATGATTAAACTAACACCAAACTCTAAATTACTTAAGTAAATTAAATTAAGTTCTTCCTGGTCATGGCATACCATATTGTAATAAGCCCTTTGATCACTATATGCTGAGTGACTGAAGTTTATTGAATCCTGGTCACGGCACCAAATTGTAATAAGTCTTTTACTGCTAGTAGCAGTAATAGGTGATGATATAATAGTTTTTTTTTTTTATTATCTTTAATTGTACTTGACTAACTTATGCTGGTCAGGCCAACAAATTGTAATAACTTCTAATGGCCTTGTGATCGTGAATCGTCTAGTGGATAGGAACCTACCTTATGCCCAGCAATAACCTAAGTGCTTTTATTTGAGAATTAATTTGAAAAGCCTACAGTTGTGTTTCTAATGTTATAATTAATTAAGCAGTACCTAACTTCGTGATAATTTTGACTCTAGATTGAACTCTACTGAACTTTAGGGTGAAACTTTAATTACTGAGATGTGAATTTAGATATACTAGTATGTTTAGACTGGATAGTTCTAGAAATGGATCTTTCAGGTTACCTAGAATAATCAGTTTGGAAAAATGAGAGGAAATATTTTCACTACGGATAGAGTTTGTGTTTGTATTACTTCTGAATCTATTTTGACTTAAAACTAAGTTTAATACCGGGACCCAAGGTCCCGGAAGGACGCTACCTCCTTGCCCCTTCGCCTTTCCTTCGCACACCAGAGCAATATATCTCTATGGATATGTCAAGTTGTGATTTTACTAGACTAAGCACTAACTTTCGGTGCATTCAAATCAAAGTATGGAAATACAAACACAATGTTTTGTAACAAGTTGAATCTAATTTTAGACTTATGGTTACTTATTCTATGCTTATATTAGAATACTCTATGAGATGCTTAATTATAACTTTGATAATTAGTTCAGGAATGAGTTTAGACACTACAGCTATTCATTTACTATAGGCACTAGTATCTCTTAATTTAGATTATGTCTTATCTATCTTAGATATATGGAATGTCTAATTTGACATAATTTTATTTTGGTATAATTACTAATCTCATAGTGACTTTCACTTATTTTAATGAGCTATCTACTTAGTCTAATTTTCTAGTTCTACCAGCATTTGGCGTTACCAGAGTAAAGCAGAAAGTAAGTACCGATTTCTATACTTTACGCCCAGAACACAAGCGTTAATAATAATCTAACTAGCTTATAACTAGATAACCCTTGGGTATTCAAGATAACCTCTGTATTAGGTTTTGGACTCGTCTATGACTAGTTTTGTCTCAATTCATATATTTTAAATGAACAATAAACTGTTTCAACTATCAATCCTTAATCAATTATGTTTAAATCGAGATCGAATGAAAAGTACATAAATTTCCAGATAGACTGTTGCCTGGTATGTGTCAACGTAAGCTATCGACCGTAGTCAGGATTTCTACATCCGTTCACTCAATGTAAGTAGGTACGACAACTAAAACAGATAGTATGTATTTATAACACGAAAGACTTTTGTATTTTAATTGATAGATGGTCCAAAACCCTCTACGATTTTATCTCTAACTTATTACTAGATATAATTTGATGAGATCTTAATCAAAAGTATGAATATGATGTTTGATATTAATTTTATCAAAACAAAGCTTATTTTAGCTGGCAATCGTAATTCAAATCGAAATTAGATGATAATTGTGTTAAATATTATTCAGTAAGTTATCTGGCATTTAATTGTCCACTTAGCTATGAGATCGTGTCATATCAATTCCCGCTTATTCATTATAGGAAAGACAGCTAAAATATGTTATTGTTATTTACTCTTAACAAAATGATCAAACCGTATTTTGGTTTTAAATTGAAGTCAACTTACTAATTTTAATAAAGTTATTCGTAGTCAAGTTCTTATGAACTAAGTTTTGTATAATGAAGTTTTGACGTAAGTACTTAAATAAATTTTATGTTTTATTCTCTTTTCTTAAAATCTAATTTATGCCTTAAAACTATGTGTGTGCGAGTTTAAGCTTTCCCTAGCTCTGTGTTGGAGTTTAGCAATTTGGAGAAAACCCTCATAGGTGAACTAATTGTGTGGTGAGTTAAAATAGTAACTTTTCCCGGTGTAAGGAAACGCTACTCTAGCTAAGCCCTATGAACTTCCCTACCTATATAGCCCTAATAAATCCTACAATTGTACTTTAAGCTTGCCTGAGGCCCCTACTCTCTGTCTGTGATTAGCAAAACTAGAGAATTAATCCCACATGTACATTTAGTGTAATGTAGAAATTCACGGTGCAATGAATTTCTTCTAATCTCCTATCAACAATGATGGTGTGTATACCTAAAGCCCTATCGGTCCCTAAATGGTGCTGAGCTCCCAACTTTCCCGAAGGAAAGTCCCTATGACGGAGAGCCCCGCGGAACAGCAGAATACCTAACGTTGTGCATAAATACGTAAATAAATAGGGGACAGGAATTCTGAGTTTCTTAAGTACAAACCAAGCGTCAACAAGACACGCATTCACTTCGACGAGCGCTACTTAGTCGTTACAAAAGACAAACAGAATCCACTGGTGGCTGGTACGACAGTATTTTGCCGCTGAAGCCGCCACAGCTTCAGGAAGTGGAAGCCTATTTCGTCCACGTTGTCACCGTTAGGTGTCAGACGATATAGACGGACTTAAAGCTCAACCAAGGTACGTTATGGAGGAACCAAAGTCATTTCCATTAAGTTGGGAAAAACACAGAAAAGTTATGGGTTAGTACAAAATATACGTAGGCTGAAATGAAACGCTATAAAACGATCACTCCACACTACAAGAACAAATAAAGGACTTCACCGCCACAAGACCGCAAAGATTCCCTCACAAGATTTTCCGAATGAAAATCAGCACTAAATATTTCACAAATAATTAAAAACCAGAGAGTTAATCATTATTCCGAAGATTAATGATCAAGACCCCGACACTTTACTTCCTGAAGAAATACTCACATTTCTTGTAAATTAAAATTAATTCAAATTAAATAAAATCAAAACCCCAATTAAAATTAATGAAATAAAATTACCGATACTATTGACTCTAATTTGTTAACAAAATGGCGCACAGAAACTAAACCCCCGACTAGCAAAATAACGATGTTGACTCTACGAAATCTAAATCCATCTGCCTCCCGCCCTTTTTGTGTCACCTCTATTTATAGCTTCTCTCCGGGACCTCTGGTATTTTCGCGCCAAGCGACCAAACGACGCCAAGCTTACCAAAGTCGACAACGTTGACATTGCCAGCTCTCGCTTTTTCTTCTGCCAAATCCTTATCTCAAAATAGCCAAATTTTAACCGTAGAATTTATTTTTGAACTAAAATTTCCTATTTATCTTGACACTATCCTAGCTTAACTATTCTAGTAAATACGTTTCATTTTATATTGTGCTACAACAATAATTTTCAATAAATATTTATATGTATTTGTCAAATACTTCAATTTTACCTCAACGTTTTAATTTCTTTAACCTATCTAACAATAATCTTACTTCTAATGATAATTTTCTACTTATTACTCCCTACACTCTTTGAATATAAATAGCCAATTACATACTTCTATTGTTCGTTATAAAATAGCTAATTTGCCTACAATTATTAACTGGTATCCCCAATTCGCGCCGTTTATTCATAGTTTCCTTTGTCGAAATACGCCACTCAAAATTTGCTTATAATTTCGCCACGTTCCTACTTTAAGTCAGTGCGACAGAGTACTTGTAATTTCGTCTTAACTAAATGTGTAATTACTCTGCTAATACTACTCCGTTTTGAATGAAAACTTAAATTTATAATAGATAATGAACCAATAATCTATACTATGATTACGTAATGCTTGCATTTTCGGTTTTTCTTAACTTATTTAGCTAATTTCGACAAATTGCCCTTTCCATGATGCTTTCGTTGATATTTCTTTAAATTAACATAATTATTAACATCAAATGTATCTAAGATCTACTGTAGACTAATACTAATGATTCTATTACTATATCAAGTCTATTTTTGATGAATTTGTGACCATATTTCTTGTTTTTAGATAAAATTTACATTTCCATTACCAAAAGCGACCTCTATAATTCCCACGTGAAACTAACTAAATAGCCTCCAGGTTAATCTGCCGCTAAACCCAGTTCGGCATTAGTTCACTAATTTTCCATGACGCCTACCATTAATTCTTTAATTGACCATAGATGGCGTTTTTTTACATTAATTATTATACCCGAACAACACAATTCTAATCTCCAATTAAATTTAACATTTACTCATTAAATTGACTGCTAAATTATCCCTGCTTTAATTACATCGACATTCTAATCTCAATTACTCTTATTTAACTGTCTTTGTCGACATGTTTTTGTTTCGAGTTTCCATCAAACCTTCATAGATGGCCCCACTAACAATTTTCTACTAATTTATTCCAGTGACGGTCGTGTGACACATCCGAACCGTTACAGTATATTATAGTATAAATAAAAAGCGAGTGTATTGGGCACCTTTGCACGAGGGTATGACGCGGGCGGTTTATTTGACTAATTATTATTGTATATTTGTTTTATTTTAATATCTTGACATTGTTATGAGAAGAATGACATTATTAAGTGGCAGATTATTGTCAACGTTGCGTCTCATATAATATAATACTAAACTATGAATAAAGATGACTTCCTGGTCCGTATAAATAATATAATATAAATATAAATAAATATAAAATCCGTGATACACACAATGTACTATTATTTAATTGCTATGTTATTCAAATGATAATCATTGTTACGTGGCTGTATTTTAATAATTTAGTCACGGCATTGTCTACATGTGGACCTAGATGTGACAACAAACGAACAAACAACAGCTGTGTGTACCTACTTCCTATTGTCAGTATAAAGATATGTATATGTTAGTGAGTAAACCCTAAGTGCGAAATTAAAGCTAGGTAGATACGGTAAATGTGCATATTAAAAGTATTTAAAGGATCTCGAGCCTACAGTTAAAAGTATTTAAGTACTGTTTTTTTAACAATAATTCGAGCCTGCACCTAGAATTGGCTATTTAACTTAAAGTTACCTTCCAAACCATTGCTAAGAAGCGTCAAAATTTCAACCCTAACCCAAAAGTTTTTTATGTTTAATTCTAGGCTTTGGCTAGTTATGGGAATGTTTTAGCCTGTAAGTACTTACCTTTCTCCATCAATTCAGCGGTCTCCTGGGGGTCTTCATCATCTTCGACATTGGCAGCTTCTTTGACTGAGCTAACTACACTAACTTGAGACTGAAAAACAATCGTAAATGTGGTTCATATATTTATAAAGCAAAGGCTATCTAGAAGTTAATGGAGTCTTTTCAAAGTAGGTAGGTATCTGGGTATGGCAGCTTACAATAAACAGGTGAGTTTATGTATGTACTTTTGGTTTGCAATTAAATTTTAATTAAAAACAAAGGACAGTATAACATTTGCCAATATTATTTTGTTAAATGTGTAATATGTTATGTCTATAAGAAATTTTGCTGAGAAAAAAGTTCCTGACAGACGGACTGACAGAAGACGGACAAAAAAGTGATACTTAAAGGCTTCCGTTTTTGCTGAGTTACGGATCCCTAAAATAATTCACTCAAGAAGCTCGAGAATATCTGATGACCTTAATGTAAACCTCAAATGCAGTTGAATGCTTTCCATTAAGAAATAAAACTCAAAAGGAAAAAGAACCGTAATCAATGCAACGCTCAGAGAATTGGATACATTTTACTGGTGCTAACATAGGTTGGCAACGCATCTGCAATACCCTGGTGTTGCAGTTGTCTATGGGCGGTGGTGATCTCTTACCATCAGGAGACCCTTGCTCGTTTGCCATCCAGTCGAATAAAAAAAAAAAAAAAAAAAAGGTACATGGTAGTGCACATTACCTGCAGTGATATGGTGCGCTGCCGTTGCAGCTGCAAACTCGGTGCGTCGGAAGCTGGCGCCGGCTCTTCCTCCTCAATCAGTTCATCGAACAGCGGGGAGCGGGACACCGTCTCGAAATTCCCCTCTAGTTCCACCTCGCCCTGTTAACAAGTAATAGTAGGTATGGACTACAGTCACTCGCCTCGGAACTAGGGAAGAGGGGCAGATTAAAGTACCTGACCAGTCCCCAGCTGTAACTAAAAGGGTGCGAAATTCGTGTTTAATTTAAATAGACACATTCAACGTTGCCGTACTTCGAAGATTGACGCAGTATCATTTTATGGTCTCTTGCGGTCGCCTCCATGACTTGTGGAAGAATTAAAAGAAATCATACAAACTTTCATTAAAAACTTAACAATATTTTTATTGGACCCACTATCAATGTCGGCGGCCGCTCGTAAAATCCGCCAGATCACGAAATTCCTAGGCATATCGTGAAACCCCGCCATTTCATGATATGCCTAAACGTTGGCCAGGGATATCACGATGTGCCTGAGAAATAATACGACAGATGGATTAGAGCAACGCATTCGTCGATATTCCTAGCTCTATACCGGGCACATCGTAAAATAGTTTCTTATTTGGCCACTGGTGGCGCTGCGTATGCAATGGCGGCCGTGACCAGCTGACCGCCCGTGTTTGTTTAGCGCGTGATAAATGACGGCGTCGCAACAAAATGATCTTTAAACCGAAAATAGTGATTGAATTCAAAATAGAAGTGCAAAAGAAGCTTTTGAACATCAGCTCCGTTATTTTTATGTGAATCAAACGGATTCTGTGCACAATGTGAAAAAACCATGGACGTCTGCTGTATTTTAGAGGTTAGAATTTTGTTGGTAAATAAAGTATTCACTAGTTGTTATTTATTTATATAGAAAAAATTAGGTACGATGAACGAAGCGAGGAGTGGTTAGTATTAATTGTGATCACGACGCACGAGCCGAGCGAGCGAAGCGAGCGTGCCGCGGCAGCGGCCGGCGAAGTGCCAGCCAGAACCGATATGGCGGCGTTTCATGATATGCCTAGGAATTCCATGATCTGCCTAAACTGGCCAAATCATGAAATGGCGACGCTTCATGATATGCCTAGGAATTTCATGATCTGCCTAAACGTCACTAGGCAAATCGCTAAACGGCGAGTTATGAACGATATGGCGGATGTCCCTTAGCCAATTCATGAAATGGCGGCATTTCACGATATGCCTAGGAATTTCGTGATCTGGCGGCTTTTACGATCGGCCGCCGACATCAATACGAGGTTAAAACAAGAAAAAATGTCAGCTTTTAAACGGGCATAGCTAAACAAATAAAAGATTCGAGTTGTACGAAACAATCACCTTTGTTTACAAAGCTGTGCTTTGTGTGAAAATACCTAGTCGTCGATTTTAGTACCTACTGGTGGGTGGGATTCATAATTTACTTAGTTATTGTTGGGGTAGGTATGCTAGCTGGCATGACATGTGCATGATTAATGTTTAGTAAAATCATTTTACGGAAATAGGTACACAGTTTATATTGTCTATCAGATTGGTCTTCTTCTTCTTCTAAAAAGTGTCACTCGATTACTGAAGCTTGGCAGTCAGCTCCTTGTATCATTTCTTATCAAGCGCCAATCTTGACTTCTTAGGAACTCGCTAATTCCAGCAATAGATTTGTTGATATCAGTTTGAGTTGACGCATTCATTTATCTTTGATTGACGGGAATCGGAATCGGTTCAGCTGTTAAAATATTACGGGATACTTAACCTACTAGAAACTGTGATAACATCCGTAAGGTTACAATAACATGTATTTTAAAAAAAACGGTCAGTAAACTTCAAATAGTCCTATACAGTAGCTCGGGATTTTCTTATCTTGCTTGATAAGTTTAATGGTAAGACAGTTTGTCAAAGGAACATGATGTATGACTCAACTCCCATATATTTGAGACAAAGATAATAAAACTCAAGCAGGATAAGTTAAAAATAACAGATCTTATTAAAGTTAATCTCTAGAATACGGTATTTGACAACTCCTGATTTTGCCATATCTTAATATTATTATGAAAATATAGATAAACAGATAGTGTTTAGCGAAGAGAAAATTTAAATCGGTTAAAAATTGGATTTATAGTGATTTTTTGAAAAATCTATATACCTGTCTCTTTCTCAAACGCTTTTCTCTATGCAGCAAGTATGGCGGTACTGGCGTGTGACGTCACATGCCAGTATGTCTTTCTCTGTCTAATCTTGCATTTCAAACCTTTATAACTTTGTTATTTGTAAAGGCAGCTTAAAAATTGTTTTTCTATTCGATAAAAGGAATTGTGTAGTTTTAATTTATAAAACATACAAAATAGTCAAATACCGTATTATGAATATCTTGAAGTAAAGAATCAAGAATAAATCTAACTGGGTAAACCCTAAGCAGCACCACTATAAGTACTTTGATTTTGTTGTTGGTAAATAAATCTCACAATAATTTTAACAATAAATACGACAAAAGTAATCGCTAAGCCTCCTTGTTTGAAGTAGACTAAAAACTTTTTGCTTAATATTTTATTCACTTTATTCATGTCCTTCTTTATCATAATTCATCATCGCATCAATGATCAATTAAAGCCGATAAAACCACTGCTGTCGGTGCAACCTCGGCTGGCGAAAACCCTAGTGCGAAGATAAGATATCGAGAGAGATCTGTTCTGACAAACCAGACGTACCTAAGTATTACCTACAAGATGTTGGCGGCAAGCACTGAAACTGGCGCCAAGTGATTTTTATACGGCTATAAATGATACCTATGCTTAAAAAGCAGTAGGCCAATAAATCACGCATTTATTGTCTGAAGATTTACCGGTAAGCCAAAGTTAAGGTGATTAATAGTACATTACTGCAGAGACCATGAAGTAAGGGATTGATGGACGAGTTCGGGGTAGACGGATAAAACGAGTCCAGCAATCCCTGTTCTGGCCGAGGTTTGTATAGTGCTTTTCTCAAACAATGTGAGGAAATATTTCATCCATCCATCCATCCATCCACCCATCCATCCATCGTCCATCCATCCATCCATCCGTCCGTCCGTCCGTCCGTCCGTCCGTCCATCCATCCGTCCGTCCATCCATCCGTCCGTCCATCCATCCGTCCGTCCGTCCATCCATCCGTCCGTCCATCCATCCGTCCGTCCATCCATCCGTCCGTCCATTCGTCCGTCCGTCCATCCGTCCGTCCATCCGTCCGTCCGTGCGTCCGTCCGTCCATACATCCATCCGTCCGTCCATCCATCCGTCCGTCCATCCATCCGTCCATCCATCCATCCGTCCGTCCATCTATCTGTCCGTCCGTCCATCCGTCCGTCCATCCAACATCCGTCCGTCCATCCATCCGTCCGTCCGTCCATCCATCCGTCCGTCCGTCCATCCATCCGTCCGTCCGTCCATCCGTCCGTCCATCCGTCCGTCCGTCCGTCCGTCCGTCCGTCCGTCCATCCGTCCGTCCATCCATCCATCCATCCATCCATCCATCCATCCATCCATCCATCCATCCATCCATCCATCCATCCATCCATCCATCCATCCATCCATCCATCCATCCATCCATCCATCCATCCATCCATCCATCCATCCATCCGTCCATCCATCCATCCGTCCGTCCATCCGTCCGTCCATCCATCCGTCCGTCCATCCATCCGTCCGTCCGTCGTCCATGCGCTGCACACGCACGCCATGCACATGCTGTGGATTGCCAAGAGCGCAATCAGCGGTATCGGCAATTTTTGATAAAATATTAGTTTTTCTTTTACAAATATACAATTTTACTCGCAAATGTGATGAAAAACATTGTATGTCGCACGGGCGGTACTAGAATTACGAACATAGACTCATTAAAGCCCTCAGTCTTCGACTTCGGGCTTCTAATAGACTCTCGTTCGTAATTCCTTATTTACCGCCCTTAAGACACAATGTACTATTACGGTTGTGTTCACCCCTGCTGTTTGCAAAGGAATTTCAAAGAAAGAAAAGGATATAGGACTGAGTTCCCAAATGTTCGTCGTTAAGTTGTACTTATAGGAACCCAAATGGGTATTAAAATTACCCTATTTTAATATGAAAATAATATAAATCCACGAGTTTCGTCATCGGGTCGTAGAGCCGAGGCACATAACGTTGGTAGTTTTGAGTTTTGTCGTGTCATCGCCCAAAATCACGTTTCGGCCTCTACATCTTCCGTGACTTACAATTTCGGTTTAGTGATACTGATAGGTACCTACTACGGTTTAGATAAATTCAATACGTGGTATTCGCGTGATCTGTTTACATGATCGTCTCACAGATTGAGTCGTAATCATGACTAGTAAGTAAACATTTATCGAGACATTGACGCAGTTAGTACTGTGCCCTTGGTGTAAGTTTTCGGTTACAAAATACGTCTCGATCGCGTTCGCGTTAAAATCTCAATTTGTATGGAAACACGAACAGCGCCTCTAGCGGAACGTTTGCGACGTTCGTGTTTCCATACAAATTAAGATTTAAACGCGAACGCGATCGAGACGTATTTTGTAACCGAAAACCTACACTAAGGGTACTGAACGTTAAGCAAGCTAGGATAAGTATAAAGTATGATTTTTTTTACATAAAATTGACCGTGATTGACCCCTATCTCGCCTGATACAAGTACAGATGAGGCCAAAGGTGTATCTCACTGTTTCAATAACATAGCCCATTCGTTCTAACCTTGAAGAGTCCTAGGTTGTATGGATAAAGTTTTTAGCAGTCGGGTTTTTTGGTCTTTTAATTTTTATTTCATACTTTTTCTATGCCCATGTGAAAGCTACCAAGCATTAAAGTTTGACATATATATGGAATGAGCTAATTACCTATTAGATTTTTTTGATACCGTAGTTTGATACCCATATTGTTACATTAAAAATAATTCCCCCCTCCCCATATTTTTATTCGCGGACAAGTCGCGGACACAACTTTGAAATATTATACCTATCTCTGACAGTTTTGACGAATAATGATGCCTAATATTCAATATGTTCAAAACTGTCCAGCCGTTTAGGGTACAGGGGGACCAAAGAACCATAACGCTGAGCCAGAGGCTGGGTAACAAACAAGTGGGTAGTTGGGAGAGCAGAAAGTACAATTTTGTTAGTTTCGTCCGTCCGCAAGGTTTAGCAGTTTTTAGACCGAAAACGTAATCTTAAATTCGGTCAAACACTTCTTGTCGATAGATAAAATACTAGGTAGGCAGATTAATCATACTCGTATGCAACCACCGTTGCTCGTTTAGTAGTTAGCCGGTGTTAAGTCTTGTTCGGACTAGGCTAGTATTTTAGTCTAGTAGCGAGTAATTTAGTAGCTAAACTATTCGCTACTGCCTAAAAATCGTTCGCATTAAAGTCGAGTAAAGTTCACAAGTCAGTGGTATTCTGCAAGCGCCAACTAATGAACTCAACTAAATCGATAGGTTCGGACTTGTTTAGCCGGCGGCTAAGTAAGCACGGACGCGTGGTGGGGGGTGCTACTCACTACTAAACTACAAAAAAAATATAATAAAATGGATTGACTCGACTTAATTACTTAATAATCTGGTCGACAAATTTTTTGGTGTTCAAACACGTTTAGCTACTAAATTACTCGCTACTAGACTAAAATACTAGCCTAGTCCGAACAAGCCTTAAGTAATTGTGGGCTTACGTTGCGCAGGATGACGATTTTGTCTGCGGTCTTGAGATGGTGCAGCTGGTGCGTGACGAGCACGCGCGTGTGGTGTCGCAGCAGCCCGTTGACGCACTCCGCCACAAGATGCTTTCCGACGTGTGCGTCCACCGCCGAAAGTGGGTCATCCAACAGGTATAAGTCCGCCTACGAAAATAGTATAAGTATTTTTGTTAAAAAAATTACTGTTATTTTCTATTGACTATGAGTACGTATGTACGTTTTTTTTTTTTTCACTGTAAGTGATACACTTATACTACAATGTCACTACCAGATGTTTGGAGTAACTCAGCACTGGTATTGATAGATGAGACTGTTAAACCGAGTTGCGATTGCTTTCTTGTTAGTAGGTATAGTTGGTACACAATTTTATTATTATCCATTAAATATGTAGTTGATTGCATGGCGAGTTGACGTCGAAAATTAACAGTAGATCAGCAGTTACCATTGATGAATATTAGTAAACTGTTTGTACACCGCCTGATCGCCACATCACAGACAGCCTATAGTTTGGGACCACAGCGGGATAATCGATAAAAACAAAAACACGCTTTAATAATAAACCGTCTGGTAAACCTGCCTGATTGCTTCATAATCAGAGCCTGGATACTATTCTTCAATATGTAGGGTACCTACTGATAGATGTTTTTTTTATTATTGTATACAGACAGTGAGTCACTTTACGTGGACAATACGAGGAAACTGTAAATCGGATTTATATGCTCCCGATGTAGCGATTCCTTGAGGACGCAGTAAAATTTAAGGAATAAAGGAAATATAGAAGGAATAATATAAACGGTTTCAGTTTCAACCCATACGAAAGTTGCCTTGAAACTCGCTCGCCTTGAAAATCGCTAATAAACATAAACTTAAATGCGGATAAAACAGAACTAATGTTCTGTAGTTTAAGACCATCCCAGGAAACATTAGAATTGAAATGCGATGAGAATTTACTAGTAGGTACTAAAGTTTCAAAATTTTTAGGAATGACAATAGACAGTGCGTTGAAGTGGGATCATCATATCGACTTGCTTTGTAAAAAACTAAGTAAAGCTGCTTTTGCCGTCAAGAGAATTAGGGAACTCTGCGGAATTACATCAGGCAAAACAGTTTACTATGCCTATTTCCATTCAGTGATGTCTTATGGTGCCCTGATTTGGGGACATGCAGCAACCTCAATTCGAGTATTCAAATTGCAAAAAAGGGCACTTACAAATATATCACTCACTTTTCGCTTTTAGGAACTTGTTATATGCAAGAAAGCACCTAAGCAGCACTCCGAAAAGAGGTGACGATCATAATTATCCCACCAGAGGCAAAGATATGCTGCGCCTGCCACGAGTGCGATTGGCAAAAACTACTTAGAAAATGCTTTATTTTCCAAAGTTTAAAAAATGTATAACCATCTACCCGTGTCAGTAAAATCAATGAATGATGTCAAATTGAAAACTTTTCTTAAAAAGAAGTTGACTCAAGAGGCTCTGTATAATATTAAAGACTATTTTGACATAAAATTTTAATCAGAAATAAATATTGTATAGAAATGGACATATCTGCCAATTAAATTAATGTTATTATTTTTATATTTTACAATTTTAATTATTATTATTTGACATCAAATTAAGATTAGGTACATATTTCGTTTAATTCTATGCCAATTTTGTAATTTAAATTTATTTTTTCCCTTTGTTAACTGTAGGTATTTTGTAATACTTACTCGTAAGTAAGACTTGTTCTAGCACAGAATATATAATAGTACTGACGTACAGAATGGCCACGCTCCGCCCCGCACCGGTTCGAGTTACCCCACCCCTCAAGCGCAGATTGCAGGAAAACCGCAGGAAAGCAGTCGGGCGCGCAACGCGATGTATGTTGGCCGCACCGTCGCACGGCATTAAGTTCGGGAGCAATAACTTTGCGAAATGGTGATATACTGTGCATTGTATGGGTGTTTGTCAACAGCCAAAGATAAGAAAAGGAGTTTTTTTCGATTTCCGAAGGACGAAAAAAGGTAGGTAAGGTACCTAACCAACTTTAATTAGCAACATGTACAATGTATTTAGGTATTAGGTAACTGAGGAAATAACCAATACCTAGGTTTAAAAGTGTGTACCTATAATGTATAAATAGACGTCTTATATTAGTAGGTAGTTATTTGTAAAATTGATTTGTTAATTCTCTCCTATCAATAGACCAGTATATATCTTATCTACACACACTATAGTAATTATATAACAAATTGTCTAAAAGTATCGCGATTAATACATGAAATAACTAATTAGGTACCGAATAATTCGTTCAAGTTTGTAGTCATATATTTATTGTAATGTAAAATAATAATGCTTAAATACATAGACAGACACATTTTAAGTAGGTTTAAATAAAAATATATGATTAACGATTACATTTATTTACACATCTAAGCCATACCTACATACCCTATAGTACTAGGGTTTTGCGATAGTCAGCTCTGTGTGTCTTACGCACACATTGACGCGTGTACAGACGTCGTCGTGCCTATGTAGATTCAAGAACGCGTATTTTGTATGCATAATTTATTTGTGTCAATGGAATAAAGAGATATGACTATGACTATGAAAGAGATAAATTGAAGCAGGAAAAAACTTCTATTTTCTTCTTTTAACAAAACATCTGGATCCCTGAAACCGTAATAAATGTGTGACGACGTTAAAGACAAATAATAACTAAATATGCAAGGAAGCTAAATCAGTTTTTGTTTGGTTGACTGGACCTACATGCAAGTCGGCAAGTCAATTCGACTACTTAAAGTGGAGACTTGCAAGATTGGATTGCATAACTCGACACACCGAACCAAGTGAAACTACAAAAACTTGCAAAAATATGCGGGTTTTGCAGGTTTTTAGGGTTCCGGAGCCAAAATATCAAAAACGGAACCCTTATAGTTTCGCCATGTCTGTCTGTCTGTCCGTCCGCGGCTTTGCTCAGGGACTGTCAATGCTAGAAAGCTGTAATTTTGCACGGATATATAATTAAACTATGCCGACAAAACGGTACAAAATTTTTTAGGGCACCTCCCATAGACGTAAAGTGGGACTGTTTTTTTTTTTCTCATCCAACCCTATAGTGTGAGGTATTGTTGGATAGGTCTTTTAAAACCATTACGGGTTTGCTAAGACGAATTTTCGATTCAGTGATTTTTTTGCGAAATATTCAACTTTAAAGTGCAAATTTTCACTAAAATCGAGCGTCCCCCCCCCTCTAAAATCTAAACTGGTGGGTGGAAAAATTTGAAAAAATTCAGGATGGTAGTAGATATAAGTATCAAACTTTCAAGGAAAACTATAACGGCTAAGTTTGCTTGAGAATTATCAGTAGTTATGAATAAACGATAGCAGCCTAAGGTATAAAATATACCTAAACTTGGAAGATTCCGTATAAAATACGAAATCCTTAGAAAAATATTACTTAATTTTTTCGTAATGGCTACGGAACCCTAGTTTGGGCGTGTCCGACACGTTCTTGGCCGGTTTTTTATTATTATTTCAGTTTTCTCTATGGAACCAAGGGATATTGGTGATGATCGTACCTACTCACGATAATACATATCCTATCCTACTAATATTATAAATGTCACAGGTTGTGAAGATCTTTGGATGTTTGTTACTCAATCACGTCTAAACCGCTGAACCGATTTAGATGAAATTCGGTATACAGATAGTTTGAGTCCCCGGGAAGGGCATAGAATAGTTTTTATCCCGGAAAATTGCATAGTTCCCGAGGAATAGCGATAAACGAATACTACGCGGACAGAGTCGCGGGCAACGGCTAATTTCATATATGGGTATTCTAAAACTAAAACAATGAATAATATAAGTAATAATGTTGAATGTCTAGCCGTAAGGAACAGCAAAACTTTACAAAAAGTATAGTCAAAGTAAAAAAATACCGGTGTAGTCTTTAAGATCGCACACGTGATGTTCAATCTTTTAGCGGTAGATATATTTAAGAAAAAAGCGGAAGTAAATGTAATGATTACTTATCTTATCTTTATGCGAAGAGGGCTCAACGTGCGTGCACAGTGCAGACAGATAAGGCGGCAAGGAAACATAAATAGTGTATTACATACCTACAATTACGACCCTTGCTAAAATGTACACCTGCATAAATAAATTGAACTGTATAGTCAAGTGCAAAAATAAGTATCTGTTCGAACCACTCAAAAACATGTTACTACGGCCTTATTGCGTCTTAATAAGAGTATGTGGTACTTATTTTTAAAACTTTTAATAAGTTCATATTTTTACACTTGACTGTAACAACGTATTTACTCTTTTGTTTATCCATATCCATATCCATACTAATATTTTAAATGCGAAAGTGTATGTTTGTATGTTTGTGTGTTTGAGAGAGAGAGAGAGAGAGAGAAACATTTATTTACACATATTCGATACACATAAAAATACATTAGATGGAAAAAAAATAACATCGAATAGTATAAAGTATAGTGTAGTAATAGTTTGTATGTTTGTCCATGTTTCACGTCGAAACGGAGCGACAGATCGACGTGATTTTTGGCATAGAGATAATTTATGGGCCAGAGAGTGACATAGGCTACTTTTTATCCCGGAAAAATGCAGTTCCCGAGGGAACAGCGCGGGATAACCGAATTCCACGCGGGCGAAGGCGCGGGCAAAAGCTAGTATTATTATATTAGTTGGGCAATAATCATTATCCAATTGTCAATTATTGATAGATATCATTTCAGATGTCTCTATAGTCTATTCTATCTACATTCTCCTCGAAATCTATGCAGCTATTCTAGAGTGTAGAAGTAACAAACAAAAATTCCCTTAGGAACACTGTCGCGCGCAACAAGTAACCATTTTTTTTTTCAACGGATTACCCTATCCGATCTCGGTATCGGACGCTGATACGATATCGGGGCAAGTAAAATGTATGAAATATGATCCGATATCGGATCGGATAATCTGAAAACGCTCTAATCAGGAACTATATAGTTGTGCAATAGTGTCAGGATTGACTTCTTAGGAGCCGGGCAATATAGTAGGATAACTGATTAACTCGTTTAGGGGCATACATGTCCAAATGTCAGAAAGTCCAGGTGTCACATTGTCCATGGCCAAAAAGTCCGAAGGATGAAACGTCCTAGTGTCTAAAAGTCCTAGCGTCAAAAAGTCCATGGTCAAAAAGTCCGAAGGATTAAACGTACTAGTGTCTAAAAGTCCTAGCGTCAAAAAGTCCATGGTCAAAAAGTCCGAAGGATGAAACATCCTAGTGTCTGAAAGTCCTAGCGTCAAAAAGTCCATACTCAAAAAGTCCGAAGGATTAAACGTCCTAGTTCTGAAGGCCTGAATCCCATAATGTCTCATTGTATAAAAATATGACTAACACAACTAAATGATAAATATAACTGAAATAGATTAGACAGCTAGATTGCTCATCTGCATTATTTCCAGTCTGTTATCTAACACCCTGAGACCCATTCTCAGTAAGATCCAGATGCATCTATGATGCTTCGTACATGTCATGTCGAGTCGACAGGAATTGACCAGCTGATCCAGTCATGCAGATGGACTGGGGCCTCATTCTACATTGTCTCTTTCCATATTGTTATCGTATTGTCTACGTGGTGGCAGCTCTTATTGACTTGACAGTAAAGGCGATCGAGTCGAAAACAATTCGATTGCAATAGATGTAAACAAAACCAAATTAGAATGAGTAAGACCCCTGGACTCTCGGACATATGGACTATCCGACATTAGGGCATTATAACCTTTGAACTTTTTGACAATGGACAATGTGACACCTGGACTCTCAGACATATGGACTATCCGACATTAAGGCATTATAACCTTCGAACTTTTTGACAATGGACAATGTGACACCTGGACTCTCGGACATATGGACTATCCGACATTAAGGCATTATAACCTTCGGACTTTTTGACCATGGACAATGTGACACCTGGACTTTCTGACATTTGGACATGTATGCCCCTAAACGTGTCTTATAGTTTCAGACTTTCCCATAGTGACCGATCTAAATGAGTCAGCCTGTATAGTCAAGCAAAATATTTTCGCTTGATTTCTCTTGATTTGAACAACTGAAATGGAACTAAGTAAGTAACTACAAGATTACAAATATTCAAGGCATGATCGGCTCTTTTGTATGTTGACAAATTAAGTGTATCTATTTTATTTTTAACCAATTATTTACTTGGATACACATGGCTACGTCTATTGGCAGTATGGTATGCGTCAGGTTTCCGCACAATCTGTGCTAACGAGCGAGCACGATCGCGTACAAATAGTTATTGCCCGTGTTAGCAATAAAACTTCACACGATTAACAATACTTACCTAGTTTACGGAAATCATCTGATAATAATAATTTAATGCGCATGTCAACATTTATTTATACATATAAAATTATGTTTTAATTACCAATGCTACTTAATAGAACTGTTGTTTTGTAAAGAGCATTATTAATTATTATTTTTATATATATATAAAATAAAATAGAAGTTATTCAGTGATGATTTAAATAGACGCTGCATTATCGTTAGGTATAATTATTTATTATTTAATGGTATTGCCATCGTAGGTATGACTGTGCTTCTTTGTGAACTGATAATAACCTAGTTTTCTTTGTTATAGTTATAATAACCGTCCGTCTTAGAGCGTGCCGAGGGCCGTTTAAATTAATTTGACTGACTTTCGGGGCAACGTCCCATGTTCTCTTATAGGACAGATGGTATACAGTATTTATAAATTATTACCATTATACCATACGTTTCTAATTCTAATCTCTAATATGATACAATTTCTATCAAGTATCACGCTTTGCGTAGGTACCCGGCAGTTAGCTGTGCTAACACGGCATGTCACTGGCCTGCCTGTAGCGTGCAGAGGCCGATGCGCGCGCGCTGCTCACGCTGACGCCAGCCTAGCATGCTCCGCCGGTAGCAGCTCGAAGTGACGCGCCAGCCGTAGCCGTAACCACCTACTACGTATAAGCTGAGCTAACAAGGCGCGGCAGCGGCACTGACCTGCCTGTAGCAGGCGCGCGCGAGGCCGATGCGGGCGCGCTGGCCGCCGCTCAGACTGATGCCGCGCTCGCCCACCAGCGTCGCGTCCCCCGCCGGCAGCAGCTCGAAGTCGCGCACTAGCGCGCACGCCGCCCACTACCTACAATCACCACAACTACACTTAACATGTATGACTTAGACAGATAAGCCACTCTAATGACTGATGGGCCACTGCACTGTCTGAAACCTGACATCTCTTTCTGCAAAAGCAAATCAAATCGTGTCTAAAGCTAATGAAAAAATATGTAACGCAGCATTGCGAACTTACTTTTTTTGTAGCGCACGCGGTCGTAGGGCAAGCCGAAGAGTATGTTGTGGCGAACGGTGGCTACGAACAGCCAGGGCTCCTGGCTGGCGTACGACACGCGCGCGCCGCCCAGCGACACAGAGCCGCGCGACGCCGGCAGCTCGCCCAGGATCACCTGCAGCAGCGACGACTGCCCCACAACACAAGCCGTTAACGGTATTACTACCAACTCAAAATTGTCTACGAGTTCACTCACAATACTTGAAGAGATTATTTATATGCCTAGGTAAATAAAATACGGTACTATACGACCCAGATAGTCATACGGATTAGATAGAAGTCATAGGAACGACGCGTTCCAACAAATACCAAATGCAAATCTACGCAAAAGTCAGCATCGTCCATTATTATATCTGATCATGCTAAGCGCACGGTCAGGGAATATTCATATTAAGTTTTTATCGAGTATTTCCTCGTTTGCTCTTTGAGACCTAGTTAGGTATCTAAGTAGCTGTCTTAGTTTGTATCCAATTGCATTCAAAAACAACCATTTAGCTAATAACGGGCGGGGACGATTGGTTTGGAGACCCTTATATGCATCCTGACAGTAAAGTCTCAAAACATATTTTCGAGTAGGTACTTAGTAATAGTAAGTAGGTATGTCCCCGAAATATTTATGCAGGGCGTTCTTCTTTCCATTCTGAGAACTAACTAAAAATAGAAGTGAGTAAATCCACCATCGACGCGCGACCGCAATTAGTGTGTGACTTGCACTTGCGTGATTTCAAACATGATTTATATTTTACAAAAACCTACTCAAAAAGAGCAGTCATTGCAGACTTATCTATAAACGTGACAAAGCTACAAGTTTTCAAAATACCAAAAAATGGGCAATTTATGAAATTTAAACACTAATAAAAATATATACGCTAAAATATAGGCGTATTTCGAATCGCTTAAAACAAACATAACATGCGTATACAAATCAAGTATACTTTAGAGAGGTATAGCTTTTTCAATTTATATGGACACCGACATTAACCGTAGTAGGTAACTGCATCTGCATAGTGCTTTCTACGTTCGCTGCGCTTATGATAAGGTACATTAATTAAATGACAAGTCACA
>NC_133472.1:13777462-13830111 GCF_025370935.1 Choristoneura fumiferana
CAGCTGTGTGTACCTACTTCCTATTGTCAGTATAAAGATATGTATAGTGTTAGTGAGTAAACCCTAAGTGCGAAATTAAAGCTAGTAGATACGGTAAATGTGCATATTAAAAGTATTTAAAGGATCTCGAGCCTACAGTTAAGTAATTTTAAGTACTGTTTTTTTTAACAATAAATTCGAGCCTGCACCTAGAATTGGCTATTTTAACTTTAAGTTTTTCCAAAACCATTGCCTAAGAAGCGTCAAAATTTCAACCCCTAACCAAAGTTTTTTATGTTTAATTCTAGGCTTTGGCTAGTTATGGGAATGTTTTAGCCTGTAAGTACTTACCTGTTCTTCCATCAATTCAGCGGTCTCCTGGGGTCTTCATCATCTTCGACATTGGCAGCTTCTTTGACTGAGCTAACTACACTAACTTGAGACTGAAAAACAATCGTAAATGTGGTTTATATTTATAAAGCAAAGGCTATCTAGAAGTTAATGGAGTCTTTTCAAAGTAGGTAGGTATCTGGGTATGGCAGCTTACAATAAACAGGTTAGTTTATGTATGTACTTTTGGTTTGCAATTAAATTTTAATTAAAAACAAAGGTACAGTATAACATTGCCAATATTATTTTGTTAAATGTGTAATATGTTATGTCTATAAGAAATTTTGCTGAGAAAAAAGTTCCTGACAGACGGACTGACAGAAGACGGACAAAAAAGTGATACTTAAAGGCTTTCCGTTTTGCTGTCTGATTACGGATCCCTAAAATAATTCACTCAAGAAGCTCGAGAATATCTGATGACCTTAATGTAAACCTCAATGCAGTTGAATGCTTTCCATTAAGAAATAAAACTCAAAAGGAAAAGAACCGTAATCAATGCAACGCTCAGAGAATTGGATACATTTACTGGTGCTAACTATGGAGCATTGCAATGGTGGGGGTTGATCTAACCATCAGGAGACCACTTGCTCGTGTCCAGTCGAATATAAAAAAAAGGTACTGGTAGTGCCGTTGCCTGCTGAAAAAACTCGGCGTGGCGTCGGAAAGCTGGTGCCCGGAAGCTCTTCCTCTCAATTCAGTTCATTCATCGAACAGCGGGGAGCGGGACACCGTCTCGAAATTCCCCTCTAGTTCCACCTCGCCCTGTTAACAAGTAATAGTAGGTATGGACTACAGTCACTCGCCTCGGAACTAGGGAAAGGGGCAGATTAAAGTACCTGACCAGTCCCAGCTGTAACTAAAAGGGTGCGAAATTCGTGTTTAATTTAAATAGACACATTCAACGTTGCCGTACTTCGAAGATTGACGCAGTATCATTTTATGGTCTCTTGCGGTCGCCTCCATGACTTGTGGAAGAATTAAAAGAAATCATACAAACTTTCATTAAAAACTTAACAATATTTTTATTGGACCCACTATCAATGTCGGCGGCCGCTCGTAAAATCCGCCAGATCACGAAATTCCTAGGCATATCGTGAAACCCCGCCATTTCATGATATGCTAAAACGTTGGCCAGGGCATATCACGATGTGCCTGAGAAATAATACGACAGATGGATTAGAGCAACGCATTCGTCGATATTCCTAGCTCTATACCGGGCACATCGTAAAATAGTTTCTTATTTGGCACTGGTGGCGCTGCGTATGCAATGGCGGCCGTGACCAGCTGACCGCCCGTGTTTGTTTAGCGCGTGATAAATGACGGCGTCGCAACAAAATGATCTTTAAACCGAAAATAGTGATTGAATTCAAAATAGAAAGTGCAAAAGAAGCTTTTGAACATCAGCTCCGTTATTTTTATGTGAATCAAACGGATTCTGTGCACAATGTGAAAAAACCATGGACGTCTGCCCGTATTTTAGAGGTTAGAATTTTGTTGGTAAATAAAGTATTCACTAGTTGTTATTTATTTATATAGAAAAAATTAGGTACGATGAACGAAGCGAGGAGTGGTTAGTATTAATTGTGATCACGACGCACGAGCCGAGCGAGCGAAGCGAGCGTGCCGCGGCAGCGGCCGGCGAAGTGCCAGCCAGAACCGATATGGCGGCGTTTCATGATATGCCTAGGAATTCCATGATCTGCCTAAACTGGCCAAATCATGAAATGGCGACGCTTCATGATATGCCTAGGAATTTCATGATCTGCCTAAACGTCACTAGGCAAATCGCTAACGGCGAGTTATGAACGATATGGCGGATGTCCTTAGCCAATTCATGAAATGGCGGCATTTCACGATATGCCTAGGAATTTCGTGATCTGGCGGCTTTTACGATCGGCCGCCGACATCAATACGAGGTTAAAACAAGAAAAAATGTCAGCTTTTAAACGGGCATAGCTAAACAAATAAAAAGATTCGAGTTGTACGAAACATCACCTTTGTTTACAAAGCTGTGCTTTGTGTGAAAATACCTAGTCGTCGATTTTAGTACCTACTGGTGGGTGGGATTCATAATTTACTTAGTTATTGTTGGGGTAGGTATGCTAGCTGGCATGACATGTGCATGATTAATGTTTAGTAAAATCATTTTACGAAATAGGTACACAGTTTATATTGTCTATCAGATTGGTTTTCTTCTTCTTCTAAAAGTGTCACTCGATTACTGAAGCTTGGCAGTCAGCTCCTTGTATCATTTCTTATCAAGCGCCAATCTTGACTTCTTAGGAACTCGCTAATTCCAGCAATAGATTTGTTGATATCAGTTTTGAGTTGACGCATTCATTTATCTTTGATTGACGGGAATCGGAAATCGGTTCAGCTGTTAAAATATTACGGGATACTTAACCTACTAGAAACTGTGATAACATCCGTAAGGTTACAATAACATGTATTTAAAAAAAAACGGTCAGTAAACATCAAATAGTCCTATACAGTAGCTCGGGATTTTCTTATCTTGCTTGATAAGTTTAATGGTAAGACAGTTTGTCAAAGGAACATGATGTATGACTCAACTCCCATATATTTGAGACAAAGATAATAAAACTCAAGCAGGATAAGTTAAAAATAACAGATCTTATTAAAGTTAATCTCTAGAATACGGTATTTGACAACTCCTGATTTTGCCATATCTTAATATTATTATGAAAATATAGATAAACAGATAGTGTTTAGCGAAGAGAAAATTTAAATCGGTTAAAAATTGGATTTATAGTGATTTTTTGAAAAATCTATATACCTGTCTCTTTCTCAAACGCTTTTCTCTATGCAGCAAGTATGGCGGTACTGGCGTGTGACGTCACATGCCAGTATGTCTTTCTCTGTCTAATCTTGCATTTCAAACCTTTATAACTTTGTTATTTGTAAAGGCAGCTTAAAAATTGTTTTTCTATTCGATAAAAGGAATTGTGTAGTTTTAATTTATAAAACATACAAAATAGTCAAATACCGTATTATGAATATCTTGAAGTAAAGAATCAAGAATAAATCTAACTGGGTAAACCCTAAGCAGCACCACTATAAGTACTTTGATTTTGTTGTTGGTAAATAAATCTCACAATAATTTTAACAATAAATACGACAAAAGTAATCGCTAAGCCTCCTTGTTTGAAGTAGACTAAAAACTTTTTGCTTAATATTTTATTCACTTTATTCATGTCCTTCTTTATCATAATTCATCATCGCATCAATGATCAATTAAAGCCGATAAAACACTGCTGTCGGTGCAACCTCGGCTGGCGAAAACCCTAGTGCGAAGATAAGATATCGAGAGAGATCTGTTCTGACAAACCAGACGTACCTAAGTATTACCTACAAGATGTTGGCGGCAAGCACTGAAACTGGCGCCAAGTGATTTTTATACGGCTATAAATGATACCTATGCTTAAAAAGCAGTAGGCCAATAAATCACGCATTTATTGTCTGAAGATTTACCGGTAAGCCAAAGTTAAGGTGATTAATAGTACATTACTGCAGAGACCATGAAGTAAGGGATTGATGGACGAGTTCGGGTAGACGGATAAAACGAGTCCAGCAATCCTGTTCTGGCAGAGGTTTGTATAGTGCTTTTCTCAAACAATGTGAGGAAATATTTCATCCATCCATCCATCCATCCATCCATCCGTCCATCGTCCATCCATCCATCCGTCCGTCCGTCCGTCCGTCCATCCGTCCGTCCATCCGTCCATCGTCCATCGTCCATCCATCCATCCGTCCATCCATCATCCGTCCGTCCGTCCGTCCGTCCATCCGTCCGTCCGTCCATCCATCCGTCCGTCCATCCGTCCGTCCGTCCATCCGTCCATCCGTCCGTCCATCCATCCGTCCGTCCATCCATCCGTCCGTCCATCCGTCCGTCCGTCCATCCGTCCGTCTCCGTCCGTCCATCCATCCATCCGTCCGTCCATCCATCCGTCCATCTATCCATCCATCCATCCGTCCGTCCATCCATCCGTCCGTCCGTCATCCATCCGTCCGTCCGTCCATCCGTCCGTCCGTCCATCCGTCCGTCCGTCCATCCGTCCGTCCATCCATCCGTCCGTCCGTCCGTCGTCCGTCCGTCCATCCATCCGTCCGTCCATCCATCCGTCCGTCCATCCGTCCGTCCATCCATCCATCCATCCATCCATCCATCCATCCATCCATCATCCATCCATCCATCCATCCATCCATCCATCCATCCTCCATCATCCATCCATCCATCCATCCATCCATCCGTCCGTCCATCCATCGTCCGTCCATCCATCCGTCCGTCCATCCGTCCGTCCATCCATCCGTCCGTCCGTCCGTCCATGCGCTGCACACGCACGCCATGCACATGCTGTGGATTGCCAAGAGCGCAATCAGCGGTATCGGCAATTTTTGATAAAATATTAGTTTTTCTTTTACAAATATACAATTTTACTCGCAAATGTGATGAAAAACATTGTATGTCGCACGGGCGGTACTAGAATTACGAACATAGACTCATTAAAGCCCTCAGTCTTCGACTTCGGGCTTCTAATAGACTCTCGTTCGTAATTCCTTATTTACCGCCCTTAAGACACAATGTACTATTACGGTTGTGTTCACCCCTGCTGTTTGCAAAGGAATTTCAAAGAAAGAAAAGGATATAGGACTGAGTTCCCAAATGTTCGTCGTTAAGTTGTACTTATAGGAACCCAAATGGGTATTAAAATTACCCTATTTTAATATGAAAATAATATAAATCCACGAGTTTCGTCATCGGGTCGTAGAGCCGAGGCACATAACGTTGGTAGTTTTGAGTTTTGTCGTGTCATCGCCCAAAATCACGTTTCGGCCTCTACATCTTCCGTGACTTACAATTTCGGTTTAGTGATACTGATAGGTACCTACTACGGTTTAGATAAATTCAATACGTGGTATTCGCGTGATCTGTTTACATGATCGTCTCACAGATTGAGTCGTAATCATGACTAGTAAGTAAACATTTATCGAGACATTGACGCAGTTAGTACTGTGCCCTTGGTGTAAGTTTTCGGTTACAAAATACGTCTCGATCGCGTTCGCGTTAAAATCTCAATTTGTATGGAAACACGAACAGCGCCTCTAGCGGAACGTTTGCGACGTTCGTGTTTCCATACAAATTAAGATTTAAACGCGAACGCGATCGAGACGTATTTTGTAACCGAAAACCTACACTAAGGGTACTGAACGTTAAGCAAGCTAGGATAAGTATAAAGTATGTTTTTTTTTACATAAAATTGACCGTGATTGACCCCTATCTCGCCTGATACAAGTACAGATGAGGCCAAAGGTGTATCTCACTGTTTCAATAACATAGCCCATTCGCTCTAACCTTGAAGAGTCCTAGGTTGTATGGATAAAGTTTTTAGCAGTCGGGTTTTTTGGTCTTTTAATTTTTATTTCATACTTTTTCTATGCCATGTGAAAGCTACCAAGCATTAAAGTTTGACATATATATGGAATGAGCTAATTACCTATTAGATTTTTTTGATACCGTAGTTTGATACCCATATTGTTACATTAAAAATAATTCCCCCTCCCATATTTTTATTCGCGGACAAGTCGCGGACACAACTTTGAAATATTATACCTATCTCTGACAGTTTTGACGAATAATGATGCCTAATATTCAATATGTTCAAAACTGTCCAGCCGTTTAGGGTACAGGGGGACCAAAGAACCATAACGCTGAGCCAGAGGCTGGGTAACAAACAAGTGGGTAGTTGGGAGAGCAGAAAGTACAATTTTGTTAGTTTCGTCCGTCCGCAAGGTTTAGCAGTTTTTAGACCGAAAACGTAATCTTAAATTCGGTCAAACACTTCTTGTCGATAGATAAAATACTAGGTAGGCAGATTAATCATACTCGTATGCAACCACCGTTGCTCGTTTAGTAGTTAGCCGGTGTTAAGTCTTGTTCGGACTAGGCTAGTATTTTAGTCTAGTAGCGATTTAGTAGTAGTAATTTAGTAGCTAAACTATTCGCTACTGCCTAAAAATCGTTCGCATAAAGTCGAGTAAAGTTCACAAGTCAGTGGTATTCTGCAAGCGCCAACTAATGAACTCAACTAAATCGACAGGTTCGGACTTGTTTAGCCGGCGGCTAAGTAAGCACGGACGCGTGGTGGGGGGTGCTACTCACTACTAAACTACAAAAAAAATATAATAAAATGGATTGACTCGACTTAATAACTTAATAATCTGGTCGACAAATTTTTTGGTGTTCAGACACGTTTAGCTACTAAATTACTCGCTACTAGACTAAAATACTAGCCTAGTCCGAACAAGCCTTAAGTAATTGTGGGCTTACGTTGCGCAGGATGACGATTTTGTCTGCGGTCTTGAGATGGTGCAGCTGGTGCGTGACGAGCACGCGCGTGTGGTGTCGCAGCAGCCCGTTGACGCACTCCGCCACAAGATGCTTTCCGACGTGCGCGTCCACAGCCGAAAGTGGGTCATCCAGCAGGTATAAGTCCGCCTACGAAAATAGTATAAGTATTTTTGTTAAAAAAATGACTGTTATTTTCAATTGACTATGAGTACGTATGTACATTTTTTTTTCACTGTAAGTAATACACTTATACTACAATTTCACTATCAGATGTTTGGAGTAACTCAGCACTGGTATTGATAGATGAGTCTGTTAAACCGAGTTGCGATTGCTTTCTTGTTAGTAGGTATAGTTGGTACACAATTTTATTATTATCCATTAAATATGTAGTTGATTGCATTGCGAGTTGACGTCGAAAATTAACAGTAGATCAGCACAGTTACCATTGCTGAAGCAAGTGCTTACTTGTCAAAATTATTGCTTTTGTGTTCATAATATTAGTTAACTGTTTGTACACCGCCTGATCGCCACATCACAGACTTAGCCTATAGTTTGGGACCACAGCGGGATAATCGATAAAAACAAAAACACGCTTTAATAATAAACCGTCTGGTAAACCTGCCTGATTGCTTCATAATCAGAGCCTGGATACTATTCTTCAATATGTAGGGTACCTACTGATAAATGTTTTTTTTTTATTATTGTATACAGACAGTGAGTCACTTTACGTGGACAATATGAGGAAACTGTAAATCGGATTTATATGCTCCCGATGTAGCGATTCCTTGAGGACGCAGTAAAATTTAAGGAATAAATGAAATATTAGAAGGAATAATATAAACGGTTTCAGTTTCAACCCATACGAAAGTTGCCTTGAAACTCGCTCGCCTTGAAAATCGCTAATAAACATAAACTTAAATTAAATGCGGATAAAACAGAACTAATGTTCTGTAGTTTAAGACCATCCCAGGAAACATTAGAATTGAAATGCGATGAGAATTTACTAGTAGGTACTAAAGTTTCAAAATTTTTAGGAATGACAATAGACAGTGCGTTGAAGTGGGATCATCATATCGACTTGCTTTGTAAAAAACTAAGTAAAGCTGCTTTTGCCGTCAAGAGAATTAGGGAACTCTGCGGAATTACATCAGGCAAAACAGTTTACTATGCCTATTTCCATTCAGTGATGTCTTATGGTGCCCTGATTTGGGGACATGCAGCAACCTCAATTCGAGTATTCAAATTGCAAAAAAGGGCACTTACAAATATATCACTCACTTTTCGCTTTTAGGAACTTGTTATATGCAAGAAAGCACCTAAGCAGCACTCCGAAAAGAGGTGACGATCATAATTATCCCACCAGAGGCAAAGATATGCTGCGCCTGCCACGAGTGCGATTGGCAAAAACTACTTAGAAAATGCTTTATTTTCCAAAGTTTAAAAAATGTATAACCATCTACCCGTGTCAGTAAAATCAATGAATGATGTCAAATTGAAAACTTTTCTTAAAAAGAAGTTGACTCAAGAGGCTCTGTATAATATTAAAGACTATTTTGACATAAAATTTTAATCAGAAATAAATATTGTATAGAAATGGACATATCTGCCAATTAAATTAATGTTATTATTTTTATATTTTACAATTTTAATTATTATTATTTGACATCAAATTAAGATTAGGTACATATTTCGTTTAATTCTATGCCAATTTTGTAATTTAAATTTATTTTTTCCCTTTGTTAACTGTAGGTATTTTGTAATACTTACTCGTAAGTAAGACTTGTTCTAGCACAGAATATATAATAGTACTGACGTACAGAATGGCCACGCTCCGCCCCGCACCGGTTCGAGTTACCCCACCCCTCAAGCGCAGATTGCAGGAAAACCGCAGGAAAGCAGTCGGGCGCGCAACGCGATGTATGTTGGCCGCACCGTCGCACGGCATTAAGTTCGGGAGCAATAACTTTGCGAAATGGTGATATACTGTGCATTGTATGGGTGTTTGTCAACAGCCAAAGATAAGAAAAGGAGTTTTTTTCGATTTCCGAAGGACGAAAAAAGGTAGGTAAGGTACCTAACCAACTTTAATTAGCAACATGTACAATGTATTTAGGTATTAGGTAACTGAGGAAATAACCAATACCTAGGTTTAAAAGTGTGTACCTATAATGTATAAATAGACGTCTTATATTAGTAGGTAGTTATTTGTAAAATTGATTTGTTAATTCTCTCCTATCAATAGACCAGTATATATCTTATCTACACACACTATAGTAATTATATAACAAATTGTCTAAAAGTATCGCGATTAATACATGAAATAACTAATTAGGTACCGAATAATTCGTTCAAGTTTGTAGTCATATATTTATTGTAATGTAAAATAATAATGCTTAAATACATAGACAGACACATTTTAAGTAGGTTTAAATAAAAATATATGATTAACGATTACATTTATTTACACATCTAAGCCATACCTACATACCCTATAGTACTAGGGTTTTGCGATAGTCAGCTCTGTGTGTCTTACGCACACATTGACGCGTGTACAGACGTCGTCGTGCCTATGTAGATTCAAGAACGCGTATTTTGTATGGCGTGTCCGCCCTGTGGTTCTAGTGCATAATTTATTTGTGTCAATGGAATAAAGAGATATGACTATGACTATGAAAGAGATAAATTGAAGCAGGAAAAAACTTCTATTTTCTTCTTTTAACAAAACATCTGGATCCCTGAAACCGTAATAAATGTGTGACGTTAAAGACAAATAATAACTAAATATGCAAGGAAGCTAAATCAGTTTTTGTTTGGTTGACTGGACCTACATGCAAGTCGGCAAGTCAATTCGACTATTGACTATCTACTTAAAGTGGAGACTTGCAAGATTGGATTGCATAACTCGACACACCGAACCAAGTGAAACTACAAAAACTTGCAAAAATATGCGGGTTTTGCAGGTTTTTAGGGTTCCGGAGCCAAAATATCAAAAACGGAACCCTTATAGTTTCGCCATGTCTGTCTGTCTGTCCGTCCGCGGCTTTGCTCAGGGACTGTCAATGCTAGAAAGCTGTAATTTTGCACGGATATATAATTAAACTATGCCGACAAAACGGTACAATTAAAAAATCAAAAAAAATTTTTTAGGGTACCTCCCATAGACGTAAAGTGGGACTGTTTTTTTTTTTCTCATCCAACCCTATAGTGTGAGGTATTGTTGGATAGGTCTTTTAAAACCATTACGGGTTTGCTAAGACGAATTTTCGATTCAGTGATTTGTTTGCGAAATATTCAACTTTAAAGTGCAAATTTTCACTAAAATCGAGCGTCCCCCCCCCTCTAAAATCTAAACTGGTGGGTGGAAAAATTTGAAAAAATTCAGGATGGTAGTAGATATATCAAACATTCAAGAAAAATTATAACGGCTAAGTTTGCTTGAGAATTATCAGTAGTTATGAGTAAACGATAGCAGCCTAAGGTATAAAATATACCTAAACTTGGAAGATTCCGTATAAAATACGAAATCCTTAGAAAAATATTACTTAATTTTTTCGTAATGGCTACGGAACCCTAGTTTGGGCGTGTCCGACACGTTCTTGGCCGGTTTTTTATTATTATTTCAGTTTTCTCTATGGAACCAAGGGATATTGGTGATGATCGTACCTACTCACGATAATACATATCCTATCCTACTAATATTATAAATGTCACAGGTTGTGAAGATCTTTGGATGTTTGTTACTCAATCACGTCTAAACCGCTGAACCGATTTAGATGAAATTCGGTATACAGATAGTTTGAGTCCCCGGGAAGGGCATAGAATAGTTTTTATCCCGGAAAATTGCATAGTTCCCGAGGAATAGCGATAAACGAATACTACGCGGACAGAGTCGCGGGCAACGGCTAATTTCATATATGGGTATTCTAAAACTAAAACAATGAATAATATAAGTAATAATCACAATAATGTTGAATGTCTAGCCGTAAGGAACAGCAAAACTTTACAAAAAGTATAGTCAAAGTAAAAAAATACCGGTGTAGTCTTTAAGATCGCACACGTGATGTTCAATCTTTTAGCGGTAGATATATTTAAGAAAAAAGCGGAAGTAAATGTAATGATTACTTATCTTATCTTTATGCGAAGAGGGCTCAACGTGCGTGCACAGTGCAGACAGATAAGGCGGCAAGGAAACATAAATAGTGTATTACATACCTACAATTACGACCCTTGCTAAAATGTACACCTGCATAAATAAATTGAACTGTATAGTCAAGTGCAAAAATAAGTATCTGTTCGAACCACTCAAAAACATGTTACTACGGCCTTATTGCGTCTTAATAAGAGTATGTGGTACTTATTTTTAAAACTTTTAATAAGTTCATATTTTTACACTTGACTGTAACAACGTATTTACTCTTTTGTTTATCCATATCCATACTAATATTTTAAATGCGAAAGTGTATGTTTGTATGTTTGTGTGTTTGAGAGAGAGAGAGAGAGAAAAACATTTATTTACACATATTCGATACACATAAAAATACATTAGATGGAAAAAAAATAACATCGAATAGTATAAAGTACAGTGTAGTAATAGTTTGTATGTTTGTCCATGTTTCACGTCGAAACGGAGCGACGTATCGACGTGATTTTTGGCATAGAGATAATTTATGGGCCAGAGAGTGACATAGGCTACTTTTTATCCCGGAAAAATGCAGTTCCCGAGGGAACAGCGCGGGATAACCGAATTCCACGCGGGCGAAGGCGCGGGCAAAAGCTAGTATTATTATATTAGTTGGGCAATAATCATTATCCAATTGTCAATTATTGATAGATATCATTTCAGATGTCTCTATAGTCTATTCTATCTACATTCTCCTCGAAATCTATGCAGCTATTCTAGAGTGTAGAAGTAACAAACAAAAATTCCCTTAGGAACACTGTCGCGCGCAACAAGTAACCATTTTTTTTTTCAACGGATTACCCTATCCGATCTCGGTATCGGACGCTGATACGATATCGGGGCAAGTAAAATGTATGAAATATGATCCGATATCGGATCGGATAATCTGAAAACGCTCTAATCAGGAACTATATAGTTGTGCAATAGTGTCAGGATTGACTTCTTAGGAGCCGGGCAATATAGTAGGATAACTGATTAACTATTTTAATAAAGTACATTCACATTCAGACTTTTGTTCGATAGAGTCCCTTCTGTACGGTAGTATCTACTATTAGTGTTTCTGTGGTATGAATGCAGTTTTTCTTGTTATTAAAATCGATGACTTCCTATGTCTTATAGTTTCAGACTTTCCCATAGTGACCGATCTAAATGAGTCAGCCTGTATAGTCAAGCAAAATATTTTCGCTTGATTTCTCTTGATTTGAACAACTGAAATGGAACTAAGTAAGTAACTACAAGATTACAAATATTCAAGGCATGATCGGCTCTTTTGTATGTTGACAAATTAAGTGTATCTATTTTATTTTTAACCAATTATTTACTTGGATACACATGGCTACGTCTATTGGCAGTATGGTATGCGTCAGGTTTCCGCACAATCTGTGCTAACGAGCGAGCACGATCGCGTACAAATAGTTATTGCCCGTGTTAGCAATAAAACTTCACACGATTAACAATACTTACCTAGTTTACGGAAATCATCTGATAATAATAATTTAATGCGCATGTCAACATTTATTTATACATATAAAATTATGTTTTAATTACCAATGCTACTTAATAGAACTGTTGTTTTGTAAAGAGCATTATTAATTATTATTTTTATATATATATAAAATAAAATAGAAGTTATTCAGTGATGATTTAAATAGACGCTGCATTATCGTATTTTTAAATGATATTGTTAGGTATAATTATTTATTATTTAATGGTATTGCCATCGTAGGTATGACTGTGCTTCTTTGTGAACTGATAATAACCTAGTTTTCTTTGTTATAGTTATAATAACCGTCCGTCTTAGAGCGTGCCGAGGGCCCGTTTAAATTAATTTGACTGACTTTCGGGGCAACGTCCCATGTTCTCTTATAGGACAGATGGTATACAGAATTTATAAATTATTACCATTATACCATACGTTCCTAATTCTAATCCCTTAATATGATACAATTTCTATCAAGGATCACGCTTTGCGTAGGCACCCGCCGGCAGTTAGCTGTGCTGACACGGCATGTCACTGGCCTGCCTGTAGCGTGCAGAGGCCGATGCGCGCGCGCTGCTCACGCTGACGCCAGCCTAGCATCCTCCGCCGGTAGCAGCTCGAAGTGACGCGCCAGCCGTAGCCGTAACCACCTACTACGTATAAGCTGAGCTAACAAGGCGCGGCAGCGGCACTGACCTGTCTGTAGCAGGCGCGCGCGAGGCCGATGCGGGCGCGCTGGCCGCCGCTCAGACTGATGCCGCGCTCGCCCACCAGCGTCGCGTCCCCCGCCGGCAGCAGCTCGAAGTCGCGCACTAGCGCGCACGCCGCCACTACCTACAATCACCACAACTACACTTAACATGTATGACTTAGACAGATAAGCCACTCTAATGACTGATGGGCCACTGCACTGTCTGAAACCTGACATCTCTTTCTGCAAAAGCAAATCAAATCGTGTCTAAAGCTAATGAAAAAATATGTAACGCAGCATTGCGAACTTACTTTTTTGTAGCGCACGCGGTCGTAGGGCAAGCCGAAGAGTATGTTGTGGCGAACGGTGGCTACGAACAGCCAGGGCTCCTGGCTGGCGTACGACACGCGCGCGCCGCCCAGCGACACGGAGCCGCGCGACGCCGGCAGCTCGCCCAGGATCACCTGCAGCAGCGACGACTGCCCCACAACACAAGCCGTTAACGGTATTACTACCAACTCAAAATTGTCTACGAGTTCACTCACAATACTTGAAGAGATTATTTATATGCCTAGGTAAATAAAATACGGTACTATACGACCCAGATAGTCATACGGATTAGATAGAAGTCATAGGAACGACGCGTTCCAACAAATACCAAATGCAAATCTACGCAAAAGTCAGCATCGTCCATTATTATATCTGATCATGCTAAGCGCACGGTCAGGGAATATTCATATTAAGTTTTTATCGAGTATTTCCTCGTTTGCTCTTTGAGACCTAGTTAGGTATCTAAGTAGCTGTCTTAGTTTGCATCCAATTGCATTCAAAAACAACCATTTAGCTAATAACGGGGCGGGGACGATTGGTTTGGAGACCCTTATATGCATCCTGACAGTAAAGTCTCAAAACATATTTTCGAGTAGGTACTTAGTAATAGTAAGTAGGTATGTCCCCGGAAATATTTATGCAGGGCGTTCTTCTTTCCATTCTGAGAACTAACTAAAAATAGAAGTGAGTAAATCCACCATCGACGCGCGACCGCAATTAGTGTGTGACTTGCACTTGCGTGATTTCAAACATGATTTATATTTTACAAAAACCTACTCAAAAAGAGCAGTCATTGCAGACTTATCTATAAACGTGACAAAGCTACAAG
The DNA here is from genome assembly GCF_025370935.1 of Choristoneura fumiferana. Classification (NCBI taxonomy): domain Eukaryota; kingdom Metazoa; phylum Arthropoda; class Insecta; order Lepidoptera; family Tortricidae; genus Choristoneura; species Choristoneura fumiferana. The sequence goes on from NC_133472.1 coordinate 13,791,712, forward strand.
TTTTCAAAATACCAAAAAATGGGCAATTTATGAAATTTAAACACTAATAAAAATATATACGCTAAAATATAGGCGTATTTCGAATCGCTTAAAACAAACATAACATGCGTATACAAAATCAAGTATACTTTAGAGAGGTAGCTTTTTCAATTTATATGGACACCGACATTAACCGTAGTAGGTAACTGCATCTGCATAGTGCCTTTCTACGTTCGCTGCGCTTATGATAAGGTAACATTAATTAAATGACAAGTCACAGCGTTCCGGCAAAACAAACATTAATTTGATTGGAATAGAAGAAAGGTGAGAGATGCTAAGTTTACCTTGCCCGCTCCGACCAATCCCGCGACGCCCACGAACTCGCCAGGCTGTGCCGTGAAGCTGATGTTCCGTAGAGTGTCCACGATGGGATCGGGCGCCCAACTCGCGCTCACGCCCGCCAGCACAAGCCCGGTGGGCTTCACTCTCTCCTTTTCCTTCTCAACACCATTACTAACTACCACCGTAGCTTCTTTAATGTTCAATTTTGCTTCAACGGCCTTCGGTGATTCCAGTTCTTCTAGCAATAAGAAGTCCTACAAAATAAATTCAAATCGTGAGCACGTACACGGCGGCGAATAGTATACGAACAAGATGTATACGGTGTAACTTTAAGTATTAAAGGTTTGTGTAGTGCGATAGTTACTTACCTCAAGGCGTCTCACGGAAACCTTGGCTTCGGCTAGACAAGACAGAGCCAATGGGAAGAAGATGTTAGCGGCTAGTTGGAGTAGATTAAAGTATTGCACTAGTGAGAAGGCGATCTCGGCGCGGATTTGCCCGCCCATCAGCACAAACGCTACGATGGCAGAAAACAGGATAAAACGCTCGGTGAACACAGAGAGCGCCGTAGAGAAGCCTTTTATCATCGATGTGCGCATTATGAAGTTCACTTCCAGTCTGTTATACGAAATAAAAATAGTTTCAACTACAACACTAAGCTTCCTAAAGGTCTTACATATTTTATTTAGTAGGTATTAGCTGTTGCCTGCGACTCTGTCCGCGTAGAATTCGTTTATCGCTTTCCCGCGGGAACTATGAAATTTTCTGGGATCAAAACTATCCTTTTTAAATTCGAGGGTTGCGTGGTCAATCCCGATAAGTCGAAGTAACTGATTGTTGAAAAAAATACACTATGTATAAGTTTAAAACCGAAGTTTTTACGAATTACTAAATCGAGTTATTGGGTTTGACCACACAACCCTTGCTATGTCCTTCCCCGGGACTCAAACTATCTGTATGCTGAATTTCATATTCTCTTTGAGCGGTTGACATGAAACGGTAACAAACGGTAACAAACAAACAAACAGACTTACAAACTTTCGCATTTATAATATTAGTAGGATCACTTTCACATTCTTGCTAATATTCTAACTTCCTTATTAAGGTCACAGCTCAGCTCATTACAGCCACCCGGCACCCGACCAGCACCGCCTCGCCTCGAGCGGTTAGTATTCTTCATATGGATTTGTATGGGTATGCGCTCACTACATCAACTTCGTAGCGTAGCGTCACCGGATCGCCTCACTCGCGAGGTTGCCACGCGCGGATTGCGAGTGGACCACTCGGTGATAGCCCGCTGCTCGCCCGCCATAGTGTGACTACTAGGAAATTCGTGGACCACACGTTGTCAACGCGGCGTCCACTCGTGGACCACCTATCGACAACGAGTGGACGCCGAAAGACGAGGCGGTGCTGGTCGGGTGCCGGGTGGCTCTAATGAGCTGTGACCTTAAATGTTATACAGTGAAAGTAACTCTTGTATTTTTATTAACGATAAACGAGTTCTTTGCTGACGGAGACGCGGACAAGAGCTAGTTTATAATATAAGTAGGATTATAATACTGAACAATGATTTGTAATACGTGTGTAAATATAAACTGAAAGTAATAAAAGGTTTGAAATGGGCTAAATATTTGTTCAGCACATGAACTGAACACGCATCTTATTTCAACGTAACTTATCTTTGTGTACCTGCGCATAAGAATTAATTAAACAAAAAAAACCAGCCAAGGGTTCCGTACCATCTATGATATGTCGGCGGCCGATCGTGAAATGGCGTCATTTCATGAATTGGCTAAGGGACATCCGCCATATCGTACAAAACTCAACATTTAACGATTTGCCTAGTGAAGTTTAGGCAAATTATGAAATTCCTAGGCATATCATGAAACGCCGCCATATCAGTTCTGGCACTTCGCCGGCCGCTGCCGCGGCACGCTCGCTTTGCTCGCTCGGCTCCTGCGTTGTGATCACAATTAATACTAACCAGTAACCACTCTTCGCTTCGCTCGTCGTACCTATTTTTTTCTTTTTTTCGGCATATCACGATGTGCCAGGTATAGAGCTAGGAATATCGACGAATTCGTTGCTCTAATCGATCTGCCGTACTGTTTCTCAGGCACATCGTGATATGCCTGGCCAACTTTTAGGCATATCATGAAATGGCGCCATTTCATGATATGCCTAGGCATTTCGTGATCTGACTGATTTTACGATCCGCCGCCGACATTATATACAACATGCATTAGACATTAGCAAAAAACGGCAAAAAATCACGTTTGTTGTATGCAGCCCCCTTACATATTGATTTTATTCTGTTTTTAGTATTTGTTGTTATAGCGGCCACAGTTGTATAACATTTCGATACAGCCTGGTGACAAACGGCGGACGGACAGCGAAGTCTTAGTAATTAGGGTAGCCTTTGGGTACGGAACCCTAAAAAGAAAAGAATTAACCAAAGGAATTAACATAAGAAAACTTAACCAAAAATGTGTAAATAAAATTAAAAAAACTGTCGTCTTCCAGATAAGTACCCAAAGAAAAAGATCTGGGTCCTTATTGTCGCGGACTCTTGCCATCGCTTTCACCATCTCTGTCACCATCTTACACCGTTAGAAAAAATATATAATGAATTTGATAGCTAGGACTCTGTTTGTGGCAGGGTTCCCATGACGTGGCGGCATTACCCCTTTGAATCGCAAATTTAATTTACTTAACATATTTAATTATTTCAGTTCACATTGATAAATGTTTTTTTAGTGTCATGATAGGACAGCGATGTTTGTTTGTTTGTTTGTTTATACTCTTTATTGTACAAAAAAGGAAAAACAATGCGATGCAATGTGTCTGATTTGATAATCGACAGATTTTTCGACAATGTTAAGTTGTCATAGGTACAGATATTAATTAAGTTACAGATATTATTAGAAATCATTAAGCTGTGATCTTACTTGCGCAGGTTATCCACTAGTTTTTCAAAAGGCTTTTCCCATGCGTACATCTTGATCACCTGGACGCCGTTGACTAATTCGCTCATCACTTTTACCCTCTCATCAGTTCGTTTCGCAATTTTTCCGCGTAGAACACCTTGGCGGTTACTTAAGTAAGCTAAAATAATAATAATAATTTAATTCCAGTATTGTATGTTTTTCAAAGATAAGTAGGTGAATGACTTCGCACGTGCATAAGAATGTGTTCAGGAATCTTTTTATCATAGCAACATTGACAACAAAATATAACAATAACTAGTAAATAGATAAGTAGGTACATGGTGTTACTGAAATACCCATAAAGCGGAAATGGGGTCAAATGGTACTTTGCAAAGTCAATTGGCAATTGAAAAAGTAAACAGGTTAAGCTTACCTATGAATAAATATGAATTACAGAAAAAAAAATATTGAAGTGAAAACCTTATTTATTTTTTGTAAAACTAAAGAGTACAACAACAATGACATAATTGCAGTTAAGTATTCCAAAAATTACTTAACTAGAAAACGTTCAAATATCGATCAAAAAAGTTGTTTTTCGTATTTATCTCGCAAAGGTAAAATTTGCATTTACGTCCGTGTTGTATAAGAGGCGCATCAGAATATGTCTGTCCGTTCAAATTCTTAGCTAATATCTCCGGAGTGAGAATTCTAGAAAAATTAAATACTCTTCTCTTCTGTTAAAATAGTCTGTGTACCAATTTAGGTTTACTAAATATGACGTAGGTACTAAAGTTGGTCCTGTTTTTGGATTTTAAGAACTATTACCTGGGATTTAAGCAAAACGTAGTTTTGTGATAGTGATAGTGTAAAATATCCAGAAATAAAAATGTTTTATTCCATAAGGAATTGTTTGTTGGCGTGAGATTAGAATAAACTTCTCTAAAGAGATGTGTAGACGCAAAACAGTTGCGTAAACTTTAGTTAGATTGAGTTTACCCTTTCCCACATACACCTAAGCTATAATGTTCTTACAATTTAAAAGCTGATTATGTATTCGCATATGCGCATGATTGATATGAATGAAAGAAGATGCAACAATTAAATGCACTTGATCACAGAGTAATAGATATATTGTACGCTGTAAATGTCGCTTTGCAAGACAAGGGGGTGAAATCGTAAATAAAGAGTAGCAGGGCTTAAGAGGAAAAAAACAAATTTTAATCTACAAATCATACTATTTCTGACGGGTGATTCTAGTATATTCATTTTCATTTACTGTTCGATGATTGACATAAATAATTTAAGGGAGAAATGCAATATACTGGGACTCGCCTGTATCAGAAACAATAAATACTTATAGCATAAACTATAAAACAATTGGAGAAAATTGTCATTCAAGTTTAATTTTATTTTAAGACGACAGGTGACCATCGCAGTTACTGCTCAATAACAAGTAAGTATTTCACGGGTTAAATTTTAATTACTTTGACACAGTTGCTAAGCAAGTTATGCTCCTCGTAATGCATAAGGTAAAACGGGTGGTGAAGCACCAGGGCTCCTCAATAATGAACGTCTCTGCATCGGAAAAAGCAATCCTTCGTAAAAGGTGACGAGCAGTTGATAGTAAACTATTGTATCTTAGATTATTTACACTAAAAAGCGTGAAAAAAAATGTATAACAAAAAATTGAACCGACTACAAAAACCATGAAAATAATTTTCTACCAGTCTGAATTCGGCCGGTGCCTCAGCACGAAACCAGCAGGAGTGATTGAAGCCCAATATAAAGTGCGTAGGTGAGGTAGATGACTATAGGTCCACTCCAGACTCCAGACTGGTAGAAAATTATTTTCATGGTTTTTTGTAGTCGGTTCAATTTTTTGTTAGAAAATTTTTTTCGTTATCGTTTTGACGTTTGCTGGACTCTTTGACGAAAGGCTGGTATGATTATCATTTCTACAAAATATTAGAAATATTTTTTTACATGAAAACCACTTCTGGGCTAATTACTGAAGAGGTAAAATACAAAATTTTTTTTTCATTGATTGAATCTGTTACAGACAACGTCCTGTATTATATCTGTAATGTTGTACAGTCAAGGAATTTAATTCATAGGCCACCATGGAACCTTAAAGTCATTACGACTTTCCTTGTTAATTAATGCGATGTCACTATGACGTTTACTGTGAAATGGTATGGTACCATGGTGGTCTATGAATTAAACTCCTTGACCGTACACACAACACACGTACGACACAAAAATAAACATGCTGTTAAAAATTAACCCTTACTTTGAACAAGGACGGTTTGGACAAAAATTACCGCCAAGGCAGCAAACGTAGCCCACTTCAGGTGTTGCCAGACCAGGAAAGAAACTATGGGCACCACAATCGGCATCACCCAAAGGTAGTGCAGAAACAGCGTCACCAAATCAAAACGCATCACGTCATTGGACATCAAATTGATCACTTGCCCAGGCTCTGTTTTACTCATTCCATTTCGATCAAGTTTTAATATCTAAAAAACATATTTGTTATTTTAAGTTTTGTAACATAAGATTATTAGCAATAAATAAATTCGAAAAACAATTCTACTGTCAGTGTTTTATCTAATCTAGAATTTGATCGGAGCATCAAAAAAAAGCTATCTTACCCCAAAATTTTTGAATTGATGCTCCACTACAAATAGACAGATGAAGATGGATATTCTTATTTTCTTAAAACTATCTTCAGTAAGTAACACACAGGCCAACATTGGAACTCGTACAGGTGCCGGGAAACCTCTTAAGTTAAGACTGGAGCGCAGAAGAGAATTTAAGGTGCATTTAGTAATAAAAACCACGCGTAAACTTAACCCATGCCGTCGCCCAATGTCAAGAAGTTAGCCTGCTTCTGTACAATGCCCTAGGGAAAATTTAGACTAAGAAAGTGGGAAGCTTACCTTCCTATATAACAGTGAACAACATGCTATCCGAACTCTCATGCCAACAACTCCTTGGCCCAATTGCAGATGGTTTAACATCAATGCAGTTGTTATACTGCAAATATTCATCAACAAACAGTATATGTGGGCATTTCTGTACGTTTCTGGATTTATCTCGCCAGAAAAATAATTAATAAATAACGCTAAAGTGTAAGGTATCAATGGCCTGTAACAAAAAAATATCAGTAGAAACAATAGCTTTGGAAGGTATGTTCAGTCATTGTCATTTCATTACATATGTAGCAACATTTTTAAAGGGCGAGTAACAGATTAACGTCGTAATTGTACAAATTGTACTCACCATATAATTATAAATAGTATTCCTACAAATAATCCGCAAAGCATGTACTGTAGCCAGAAGGTCCGCACAATAGCTTTGGTGAGTGAGGGTTTGGAGCCAGTTCGGTCGGCGTCGTCCAGCTCCCGCTGCCAGGCCTGCTCCAGCTGGTCTCCCAGCCGGCCCGATTGGTCGTTGTCGCGGGCTTGCCATAACTCTTCTACGGTAATTCCCTGTTTGTAGCCCTTACGGAATAAATCGAAGCTCCATCTGTTAAATTAAAATGTTGAGGGTCAAACTTAACGTACGCTTTTCTGAGGAGATAAGGACCGGCCCACCAGAAAATACCAAAAAAACAAGGGTATTCTGAATACTGGTAGGTAACCCAAATTAAAACCGATTTCAGTTTATGGGCTTTGCTGCAAAATCTGTCAGTGCCTTGCCGTACAAATACGAACGTACAATATAGTAATGGTGAGCGTACCATTCCCATCAACACCGAAGGTCATCTTAAATTACTCGACTCGCACACATTCATTGTCCGCGCCGGCTTAATCAATAATAATAACATCGTGGCACAACGATTCATGTGACATGCGCGTTCATTATTTTTCTTCGAATGGTTACTGTACCCTTAGTGTAAGTTTTCGGTTACAAAATACGTCTCGATCGCGTTCCCGTTAAAATCTCAATTTGTATGGAAACACGAACAGAGAGCGGAACGTTTGCGATGTTTGTGTTGTGATTTCAACGCGAACGCGATCTAGATGTACCTATTTTGTAACCGAAAACTTACACTAAGGGTACTGATAAAACTTGTTCCATTTTTGCTGTGAGTAATGTATGACAGATATGCATGCAATATCTGTACTTACCTAAATATATAATCACTGACTCATCAACGCCCTTGAACCTAGAAAGCTGAAATTTTGCATAGAGGTTCCTTTTACGAGATAAGAAAGTTTTAAAATCATATGTTCAATAATAACATTTTTCCCATACAAACTTCCCCCCCCCCCTTTATACCCTGTAAAAGTAAAAGTAACCTCTGTGCAAAATTCCAGCTTTCTAGGTTCAAGGGATTGGGCTGGGCGTTGATGAGTCAGTGATGTATCAGAACTTGTATTTTTATATGTATAGAAGATAGATGTTAACATCACTGGAGCTATAGAAACCGAGATAATCGCGAAAAACTGACTATTTTGACATTACAGCGCCATATTTTTCTAAGCAAAAAAAAGTGTAGACGATTTCCCTCAGAGCCTTCACATCACACCTTTACCTCACACCCATGGGGTCTTGGACCTTACTTAACCCGTAAATTTAAAAAAAAAGCCTTGTGTTTGTGGTGGGTTTAAGTGCAAACAACGACACGAGAAGGTGGTAAGCAAAAGTTTGATGGCCCAACTTGTGTTTTATCCAGGGCCCTGGTTTACTTAGCTGTGCCACTGTACAAGACTAAGCCTCAGGTCAGGGTCCAGCCATAAATTGTGCGACGCAAATTTGGTTTAGTCGTGAGTATCGTGGGCCGAAGTCCGACCTATGCAGTGGCGTAGCCAGGTATCCAAAGGCCCTGAGGCAAAAAATAAACTAGGCCCCAACTAAACTATTTAAAATCGTTTGTTGCGTATTCCGAATATTCCGATTGTGGCAGATATTACCACTAGTTCAATTTATAGTTTGTAAGTCAAGAGTCCGAGAGGCCCCCTGAGCTCGGGGGGCCCGGGGCTCTGCCCCGTCTAGGTAGCCCTCTCGGACGTTAGTACTATAATATATTCTGTGCCCTCGGGTAGCTACGCCACTGGCCCAATGCAATCAAGTTTCGCGCCTCTGAGTTATTCGGAATTTAAGTGAAATTACATTTACCGTGAGCTACACAGCGAAGGAAAACATCGTGAGTGAACCTGCACGCAGGCACAGTATATATATATATATATATATGCTAAAGCAGTAGGGAAGCTACGAACAAATCGATCTAAACGAACGCACTCACAGTGACGCGCGCTCTATACGGCCTCTAAGGGCCAATCCGCCTATGCCTAGGAAATATTGTGTAGTGTATGTGTGTGTGTGTGTGCTTGAACACGGATTCTTCAAAACCGGGACTTTCATTTTTTAAACTCTCCGCTGATGTTGAAAGGTAAGAATGATTTACTATTACTAAATAATAGTTATTTGTGTCACAAGGGAGAAAAATGGTGTATTTACGGCGAGGGCGTAAATCGAATCCAGAATGTAGCGAAAGATTCTACAATAGAATCCTGAGCGTAGCGAGGGATTCTAATGTAGAATCCTAAGCGTAATGAGGGATTCAAGTGTTAGCGCCCAAGGTGAAAATAATTTTGCTCCCGAGTGGCTCATACAACTTTTCACACTGAGCATTAATAAACTTGAAAAAAATAATTCTAAATATTATTAAAGAACAACCAGCATAGAAAATGGCGTGGCTTTACAATTATCAACTTCAAAAAATACCATTTGCAATAAAACACTTAGAAAAGCCTTGAACAGAAAAGTTGCACTTTGCTCCCTCTCGCCAGGGAGGAAAAGTTACTTTTCTAAAGGAGAGGTGTGAAAAATATTTTTTCTTTTAAATAAAACGTTTGGTTGTTTTGGTGATAGGTAGGTAGGTAGGTGAAGGTGATACTTCGGGAAGTGAGTCAAATTTAACTTGCAAGATTGTAACCGAATATACAAATATACATACAATTGCACGTTAAATAAAAGCTTGTAATAAAAGACCTAATAAGCTGAGATACACTGCGAACTAAGTTTTTTTTTCAATTTTACAAATAATAAGTGGCCAACCCTAACGCTCCATTGGAGCGTAGGTATTTTATTTATCTCAACATGTACATTTATTAGCGGTATTTATTATGTTTTTATTATAGAAGTTAACACAATTTTAAATAGTTTCGTTGTTTCATTTAAAAACGTGTGAAAATTTTACCGTTAAGTTTCAAATGTTACAATAATTGGAGTATAGATGTCATTTTTTTAGTAGGCAGGTAATGAAAATAGCACATGTTTTGCCCATAAGTCACAAATAACCAGCAAAATTATCGTCTTGTCAATAAAATCATTTTGGTGAATTATTCTAACCTAAACACAAACACAACAAACCTGGGTATGACTCTTGATAGGTTCTGTAGCTGGAAGCCCCAAATTAATGATTTATGCCATAAACTCCATAAATTTGTTTTTGCTTTAAAAAGGTTACGGAGTATAGCAGGAGAATCTGCTGCTTTGACTGCCTATCATGGCTACGTTGCATCTCTTCTTAGAATTAGAATTTATTTATTTGTCTTCGATATGGAATTATTATCTGGGGAAACTCGACAGATATCAGCAAAATATTTCTGGCTCAAAAAAGATGTGTTCGTGCGATAGGTGGGGTCGGCCCATGGGTCCCGTGTAGGCCACTGTTTAAAAACCTCAACATCCTAACTGACAAGCATTTACATTTACGAGCATGCAAAATTTGTTAGAAGCAATCTGGGGATGTTCGATAAACCTGAACGGAATCCAATCCTACGTGAAAGAGATGTGTTTCGTATTAAGATGTACTAGTTCCAAAACAACGTTACACAAGAAGAACTGTTTTATAATCTCCGGAAAAAATTATAATAATATCCCCGTGTTGAGAGCTCTGCCGTGTAAAAGGTTTCTGTTTAAATTTAAATCCTGGCTAAATGAAAAATGTTTTTATAGTATTAAGGAATTTATGACATTGTAACAATGTAAAGCTGACATGAACATATTGTATCTAGTTAATGCAATTTAGAATCTAAATTTTTGCATGCCTATTAATGGTGAATTGTGCTGCTCAGTATTTATATTTTTTGTACTATCATCTTTATGCCATAATTCTGGCAAATAAATAAATACTACTACTACTACTACTAAATTCGAAACTCCAGTTTTCAATTTTAGTAAACTTCTTTAGGCATAAGAACGGACGTTTAGGCATAAGAATCGTGCGTGCTTCTCTATCTATTAATCATAGGTATAACTCGCATTCATTCATAGTTTTATTGAGTGACAGATTGCCGTTTAATCGATGCCGTGCCGATAGCCTCGGACTTACCTACATTAATATTTTCAGCTCAGGAGCGCTCCGCTCGCTGTGCAACCGCCCTATAGCTACTCAAAGCTTAAAATATGGGGGCACGGTGTAGTGTCTCTCGTCAAGTCGAAGGCAAGGGGCTGTTCTGTGCATAATACATTCTAATTAATGACAATCAGGTTAGTTATATTCTTCGTATCGACGGTTAAAAGGCTACTTGATTCAAGCGCCATTTTGAAAACTTTACAGGAGAGCATTTTAAAGATTTGAAAAAATCACTGTTCCCGAAATACTTAATAAAAATTTAAGAGTGACCCCAATCATAAAGCGGCGTATTTTTTGCTAATTTTTGATACATATGAAATAAATAAAATATGTTTTCTTACGAAGTTAGATGTAACTTGAACCATTTTGCACAATTCTCTGATCAGGGCAGAAAGATCTAAAAGTGCACAAATACGATTTATATGTTCTAAGCAAAATGGTTTAAGTTTATGTAGACTTCTTTAATAGATCAAGGATAAATGATTTAAATCGCTCACTAAGTAGAAACTGTTCATGGATAAATGATTTAAAGCGCCCACTTAGTTGTAAACTGTTTATGGATAAATGAGTTAACCGGTCGCCTAGTTGTAAACTGTTCAAGCAAAAATGACTCAAATTAAAATAATTAATAATAAATTGTTTTAATCTCAAATACCTACCCGTGTTGATTTGTGTTCATTTGTATGACATTTAAACACCATTTTTATTGCTAGGTGAAAGAATAAACCGATTTTAGTACGACATTTAGTATAAATAATAAACTAATATAAAGGAGTCAAGCAACAAAAAGACTAAAAAGTGGTCAAGGAAAATTAGCACAAGTCAAATTGTTTCTTATACTAGTTCAGGTAAGATTGCTTCAAGTGGGAGAAATATTGTTGAAATGTTCAAGGCAAAATGATTTAAGTTACATGCATTAAAAATTCTGGTTAAAGCAAAATGAATTAACATCCTATGTTTAATTTTATGTGATCAAGTAAAAACAATTCAAATGTCGATGCCATTTGTTTCCATCAAACGATAAATGGCTTAAATTAAAAATAGTAAAAAAAAAAACGGTTTTTTTTGTGGGTCTAATACACATGCTCTGAAAAAAAAACAACCAAATTCGCTACACTTGAATCCCCGTAAACCGGAATGATGCCCAAATTTTCAATGGAGCCAAGCGCCAAAAAAGTGTTCAGATTTACCTCAAACCCGGCTTTAACGACGCGGAAAAATTCACTGATTCCAATGACGTATATAACTCAATATCGCCCAAAATGGCGCTTGAATCAATTAGCCTTTTAACCGTCGGTATCTATTGTTCGGGGATTTTAGAACTTGGTTAACAGCAACGTAGTCACTTGACTCTATTACGTTTAACCTGATTCAACGGCAATTTTGCCAGTCATACGAATTAAAATTAATATGGCGAGTAAATTGTTGATTTCATATGGCGAGATATAAATGAATTTTATCACATGGCGGATACGTAGGTACAGGGTATTTCACTTAACTAATCATTATGGGCTCATTCGATTACAAAAAATAAAAAAAAATAAAAAAAATTGTCTCGTCTTTGTTATCGTTTTTTTCTTGTTTAAAAAGTAATGCTATGTCATATTTAGTTATACATAAAACCATTTTCAATTGGGTACGTACGATAGTTGTCGCGCTAGTTGTATCTGACGTTCTAGTAAATAAATCAATACTTGGTAGGTATAGTTATTGCAAATACTTATCAGGCCAAAATAAACTTCAGTGACGATGACGTACTGGTGCTTTCCTAAACTACTTATTTAAGCGTCACTTCGGTAAACCGGTTTTGAAGGACGTAATATAGATAGGATAGGTAGGTACTCGAATGTAGCGCCAAGTGTCACGCACTAGACAAATGTCAGGGACAGTATAAGATACAAAGGTCTGATCTAAAGGAATAAGACAGGTAAGTAAGTAAATAATGTTCTGATAGTATAGGTAGTAGATTGATAACCAAGGGTGGAAAGCGACCCATTTCACCCGACGCCAATAGTTCGAGGGGAAATGGGTAATTTCACCCGAGTTAGACACTACTTTTCATTTCGACTGTGAGGAAAGTAAAATACTACAAAAAAATGAGAAATTTTACTTATATCCAACCTCCAACGGTACCTTTTCGACCAGCAGGGCTACTACGAAACTCGAAACTCGAAGTTCATATCGTACCTTCCCTCTCGCTCTCGTATTAAACAGTATAAGTGTCAGAGGAACCGCACGACACGCACTTCGAGTTTCGGCCGACTATAAAAAAAATCGAGTTGGTCACGACGACCAAGGAGCTTATATACAAAACTGGGTGTTGAACGCCGAACGAAGAAGTTTAACGTTTATTACTTATTTATATATTCCATCTCTTTCTTCCACATTTCACGAATGACTTCCATCTCTTTCGCCACACTAGAGGCACTGGTTTTTGTTACGAACGTTGGCCGGGTACACTACGGTGTGTGTCTTGATTATTTACCACTAGATTTTCGGCTCAGCTGCGCTGCTATTGATAACCAAGGGTGGAAAGTGATCCATTTCAGCCGAGATATTTCTGGCGCACGAACGAAGTGAGAGCGCCAATAGTTCGAGGGGAAATGGGTAATTTCACCCGAGTTAGACACTACTTTTCATTTCGACTGTGAGGAAAGTAAAATACTACAAAAAATTAGAATAATAATAAATTTAATTTACTTATATCCAACCTCCAACGGTACCTTTTCGACTGGCCACTTGCCACGGCCGACTATAAAAAAAAATCGAGTTGGTCACGACCAAGGAGCTTATATACAAAACTGGAGGTTGAACGCCGAACTGGACTTTATTACTTATTTATATATTCCATCTCTTTCTATTACATTTCACGAATGACTTCCATCTCTTTCTTAACCTAACTAAAGAAAGAGATGGAATATGTTCGTGACGTAATAAAGATCAAATTTCTTGTTTCAAACGGATTTTCGGCGTTCAACCTTCAGTGTTGTATATTAGCTCCTTGGTCACGACGTGCATCTAGCTAGATGGCCATGCCGAAACGTGAAAAATAGTGTCATTGACATTGACGTAACTCAATTCTCTTCGACTCCGTGGCTAATCGAAAAATAAAAAATAAATTACTTTCCACCCTAGAGATGAAAACGCAATTTTCCACCCGGCTATATACCCATGAAAATTAAACTTTCCGAACAGGAGAGATGAAAAAGCTTTTTCGGTGAGCCACGGAGTCGAACATAATTGAGTTACGTTATGAAAGTCGTGACCAAGGAGCTTATATACAACACTGGAGGTTGAACACCGAACATCCATTTGAAACAAGAAATTTGATCTTTATTACATCACGAACATATTCCATCTCTTTCTTTAGTTAGGTTAAGAAAGAGATGGAAGTCATTCGTGAAATGTAATAGAAAGAGATGGAATATATAAATAAGTAATAAAGGTCAATCTTCTTAGTTCGGCGTTCAACCTCCAGTTTTGTATATAAGCTCCTTGGTCGTGACCAACTCGATTTTTTTTTATAGTCGGCCGTGGCAAGTGGCCAGTCGAAAAGGTACCGTTGGAGGTTGGATATAAGTAAATTAAATTTATTATTATTCTAATTTTTTGTAGTATTTTACTTTCCTCACAGTCGAAATGAAAAGTAGTGTCTAACTCGGGTGAAATTACCCATTTCCCCTCGAACTATTGGCGCTCTCACTTCGTTCGTGCGCCAGAAATATCTCGGCTGAAATGGATCACTTTCCACCCTTGGTTATCAATCTACTATAGCAGCGCAGCTGAGCCGAAAATCTAGTGGTAAATAATCAAGACACACACCGTAGTGTACCCGGCCAACGTTCGTAACAAAAACCAGTGCCTCTAGTGTGGCGTTTACACAAAACATTCGTTTACTATTCGAAGACGTAAATTGAGCGTTCGATTGTCGATACGTAGCCATGTCCACGGTGCGGCGTCGTCACTCGTCACCCGTTTTCGTTACGATACGCGGACGAAATAGTTTACGTAGCAAACTTACACTCACATTACCCTTAGTGTATTTTTACGGTTACAAAATACGTCTCGATCGCGTTTGCGCTAAAATCTCAATTTATATGAAAACACGAACAGCGCCCTCTAGCGGAACGTTTGCGATGTTCGTGTTTCCATACACATTGTCATTTTAATGCGAACGCGATCGAGACGTATTTTGTAACCGAAAACTTACACTAAGGGCACGAAGTTGTTGTGCAAACTTTCCGCTGGCGCTGTCCGTGTTTCCTCCATACACATTGATTTTAACGCGAACGCGATCGAGACGTATTTTGTGAACGGGAAAATACACTAAGCACACAGACGACATACAGTCGGTATTGGAAATATTGTATCATTTACCTGAACACAACCCGAACTCTCGAGCGTTATTCCCACCTCAATAATGTTTATGTATCTTTTTGAAATTTGTATCGGTGCTTACTCGTAATACCCTAAGCCGCTACTTAAAAAGGTAGGTACAGTCAGAAAATACATGCTTTTATTAAAAACGTTTTTTTATCAGAAACTCGTTACTCTCAAGATTTACCTATACAGAACTTGGCTTATCTTTTACATTTATATTTTTGACGGATTGATTATGTTAAAATGTTCCTAATTCAGATGCCAATGTTTACGTAACCATTAGCATAAAACCAGCCGGTGGTAGGTAACGGTATTTTAGGCATTAGGTACCTATACCTACCTACCTATTCTATTGTTTTGACCGTCTGCTTTGTACCTACTTAATGTATCAATTGTGATGTCGGTATAGCAATAGACCGTTATTACTATGTGTAAATTTTAGGCATTAGGTACCTATACCTACCTACCTATTCTATTGTTTTGACTGTCTGCTTTGTACCTACTTAATGTATTGTGATGTCGGTATAGCAATAGACCGTTATTACTATGTGTAGGTACTTACGTTAAAAGAAGTTTTGATAAGAAGTTAGCTTTACTGTGAGGATTCTTCTTTTTCAATGTCACTTTTGACTCCATGTTTCACTAACGCAGCTTCACAAACACACGTGTTTGTTTATTTTGAACTTACAAAAAAGATTATTTATTTAACTAGTTTGTAAATTGTTATTATCAAAGGCAATGTCCAAGTGAACGTTTTAATAGTAGCATATTGACTCCGGCAAACTCATCTGTTCATGCTAAAAACACAGGGATCACTTCCTTCCTTTATATGTTTCAGTCATTTAAAAATCTATAAAATGCGACTAACTTTATAGTTTATTGGTTAAGTATGAGTTTTTAATTATTCACTCCGGTTAAGTACACTAGTATAAATGAGTATTTTGAGCAACGATCGACCACGCCGATCGCTGATGCCGGACTGAACTGAACTGGCGTGGCGAGGCGATGGCGAGACCGAATGGTGTTTCGCTCAAAGAGCGGTATAGGCTCTATATATACTATACTATAGGGTCGAGTCGACTCGACATAAGACAAGCTACACGAGCAGGACGGCAGCGCCGGCGGACTGACTCCCTCGCACTAACGTTTTTTTAGCGGAATCACAACTTAAAAATAAACCCTTGTTTTGCTACGACACAACGGCACTAAATCCAAATTCGGACAAGTGCGAGCAGTTGCTCAATATTTTTTTCACCTCAGCACCTCAAGCTGCCTGCTTTGAGAAATCAGTGAGCAAAATACGACAAAGTAACATTTTTTTTTAATGCTGAGGACAGTACTGCAGTGCGATCCCTTCGACACTTATACTATTTAATACTAGAGCGAGAGGGACGGTACGATACGAACTTCGAGTTTCGAGTTTCGTAGTTTCGAGTTGCTGGGTCTACTCACTGAATTCCAAATATTTGAACTTCACTTTGATCTGTCACTTTCACTTCAACACGAAAAAAGCGAGAGATAGGATCAAATGTGTTGATTACAATCTCAAATTAAATTTATGGAAGGTATTATAAATATATCGATACCTAATAAATTACATGACAACGGAATATTTACAAATGAAATGAAAATTTTCTGGCTCTTTTAATAAAGTAGGTATTCTAGGTATGCAATCTCGTTGCATGAAATGAAAGCCGCTTCTCTTGTTTTTTTTCATCACACTTGCTGGTAAACAGTGTCGTAACATGCGGGCTACCTTGGTTGCAACCCCCCTAATAAAACCTTCGACTTCGGGCTTCTAATAGACTCTCGTTCGTAATTCCTTATTTACCGCCCTTAAGACACAATGTATTATTATAAAAGAATTTCGTATACTGCCTATGCCTACCTCTTACAGTTGGAATAAATATTTGTCACATTGAATGAATTTGTAACAAATCCTTATTAACATTTATAATAAATTATACGTTTATTGTTTAACCTTCTTAAGACCCAAAGATGAGGCTTTTTGCAGTATTAAAAAATAAGTAAGACATATCGTCACTACTTTGAAAATATCTCGTATCTCAAATCAATACGGCAACAAAATTGAACCTTGACGTAATGTTCATAAAGTGCACTCAGAAAAATTATCCATTTTGAAATACTTACGAGTTTTTTTTTAAAGTAGTGACGATATTTTACAAGTAGTTATTGTATTTTTCACCTATGATGAGTTGACACTTGAAAATTTTCCGAATAATGCATACTATGTTCGCAAAATATTTTTTAAAAATAATTTCTAGTTTGAAGCAAAATAATAATTTAAAACTGTACATTTTAAATATATATAGCAATTTCAGTGTCCATTAAATAGTCTCCAACGAATACGATAGAAAAATATTTATTTTTCGGAATGACGCAATGTGTAAAACGGAACAGCGTAGTGACGTAAAACAACATTGTCGGCAAATTCGGCAATTGCCGCGGTTTATTATTCAATAACAATGAACATTTAGATATATTAAATTTTTAAACAAAACTTGCAAGATTTCTGCCGCTGCGAGTATGCCTTGTACATATACGAGTTGAGTCTCTATTGAATTTTCTTTGCATTGTATTTTGTTATTGTTCATTTCTGTTATTATTGTTGTTGACTTTTGTTACTGTTTCTCGTTAGATTTGTTGTTATTTTTTAAGCAAAATGCCGAAACGGTCTAAAAAGACTGTTTTGAACTCCTAGAGTCAGGAGTTTGTAATTCGTTTGAGGGATTATTTTGAGCGAGAACGAGAAAACGGTGTCCCGGTGGGCGGAAAACTGGAAAATATTTTTTTTTTTAATATAATGCAACTGCTCCAAAAATAGGCACTAATAACTCGTAGAAAAATCGATAGTTCACTCGATAAATGGTACATCTCTAAAACTTTCAAACTCGAAACGTCACAGAACTCATCATAGGCGAAATAGTACATTGTGTCTTAAGGGCGGTAATTAAGGAATTACGAACGAGAGTCTATTAGAAGCCCGAAGTCGAAGACTGAGGGCTTTAATGAGTCGATGTTCGTAATTCTAGTACCGCCCGTGCGACATACAATATTTTTCATCACATTTGCGAGTAAAATTTTATATTTCTAAAAGAAAAAATATAATTCTTCCAAATATCGGCGATACCTTAGGCTGCGCTCTTGGCAGCGTCGCCCTCCCCCTGCCTTAGCATGTGCCTGAGCCGCGTGTGCATGTGGTCCTGCTGCTACACCATCAGTACGGGCAATTTACTCATTTACCGACCTTGGGCTTCATGACAAGAAAATTTGTACGCGCAATGACTCATTTACCGACCACGGGTTTCATGACAAGCACATTAAGGTCGAGGGTTTTATTTGGGGGGGTTGCAACCAAGGTAGCCTGCATGTTTCGACACTGTTTACGAGCAAGTGTGATGAAAAATATTATAGTTCTAAGTTCAAATTACAATGCATGTTATGAGTATGAGATTTGTATTGTACCTACTGGTCACTTTTGAGTTCCGAATTCAAAACCTCCCTACTAACCGCCTTTGATCAATGTTTGGCATTCTTAACTTTATGGTAACCTTATAAAGATGTAATCGCGACTGTATCTACGTGGCATTTTGGTTTTAAATGCGATTATTATATTTGTTTCTTATTTTTTTTTGTTTATTTAATCGGATTATATTTAAAAAAGGGGTTGTTTTGTAAACAGGTAGGTATATGTGATATTATTCTTATATTACATTTTAAATTATGTTCTCGCTGCTAAGGTGAAAAATTGTATCACAAGAGACCAGTTTTTTTGTATCTCGTGTTTGAATCCCTTGCTGCGCTCAGGATTCTAACCTAGAATCAGTCGCTACGCTCGTTAGTCAATTATATAATCCTTGGCTTACTCGGGATTTAAAATCAACACTCGCAGCAAAATATTACTTTGCTCTCTTGTTGCACAAATAACTATTAACACATCTTTAAAAAAACAATACTTTTCTAGATTCAGTTAATGAAACATCACTGAACGTAAATTACAGAACTAATCGTTCTATTGAAATCGATTTGCTTTAAACCATTCTCACTCATGAAAAAATCGTCTTTTTTTCAGTTTACTTTTAAATAATTACTAGGTAGGTAGGTATTTTGGTCGTTTCAGCAATTTACGTTAAGTAGTAATTAGTTCGTGATTGCGAAGTAAATAGGTAAACTTTATATTCCTACGTATATTATTTCTTTAACGATTAATTAATTAACGTGAATGACTCACTCATGTTTTGTATTTGTATTCAGTAGGTAGGTCTACTACCTGCTAGCCGGGTAGCGTGCACCATAGTTTAAAAAAACTTTTTGTCATTTAAAATCTGACTTCGAACGGGGAAATTCCAGTGGACAGGAGGTTCATTTGAACTCTTGGTCTGTGCAGCTATTTCCGCTATTGAATATAGCTACTGAGTATTTAATTTTATAACTACTTACAAGATAACAACATAGACTAGAAACTTCCATTAAGTTTATTGATGTCCCCAAAAGCGGGGATCCACATGCGGTATTCAAAATTTATTTAGTACAGAACCCTTTGCTTTTTTACTGTAGTAACAGCAAGTCATTGTGTTAATATTCATCAATTTCATCATCCACTTTTAGATACGAGCGAAGCGAACCCAAGGTTACTAGTTATCATTTGTAATGGTCAAACTCGAGTTATAGTGTGGATAAAAACCTGGCTTAGTAAGACTCCTAGAGTTGCGCACCGAGGGTTCCGGGACTTTCGGACTGGCAGAGCAATATAAAAAAGATATATTTAATGATTAAACCTAACTAATCTAAGTTTTATGTTCAATCACCAACATACATAAACATAACTATAACGATTGGTGCTTCTATCTGATAGCCATTCATGGGTATGTGTTGGCCTCCGTACTTGACTAACAAAATGTAGGTAAGTACATTTCTTTTATTTCTGTGTGTCTAAAACTCCTAAAACTAGAACTCCCATTCCCATTATGCAAGTTCTATCACAGAATAAGTAATAGTGGTTCTATGGAACTTTGGTGCACGGAACCCTAAAAATATGTCATTGAACATGATGTAACGCCGCGTGTCAACGTGATCAGTGCGCCTAGGTAGTGTTAGATAAATATGACTGACTGATGAGATGACTAAACCTTTTTAAAAGGTGTACACTTCATTACTGTATTGTTACCGAAGCTCCATACGGCAAGCCCGTACAGGTACGAAATTTCAAGTCATTCGGACCATGAATTGCAGTGGGTAAAAGCCAAGTTTACCTACTTACTTTTTTACTTAGCCTACTTAGTTGCTTTGGCAGTGACAAGTCAAGCTAATACGAGTGGAAATAAATGTTAAATAAATAAGAAGAAAGTGTGTTCTAGTAGATTGTTGCACCAAGCAGAAAGTTATTTATTACTGCACCGAGTGCAGATTTGGAGCCCGAGCGTCAGCGAGGGCTTTAAAAAGCACGAGGGTAATATAAATTACTTAATGCGAGGTGCATAATCTGCTTCTCTTTCAACTATAACAGGAATTGTAGACGAAAAAAACTCATGCTAAACAATTAATAAGAAAGAAATGTCACTAGCACTCGATGATTCCATTAGGGTTCCGGAGCCAAAAATGGCAAAAACGGAACCCTTATAGTTTCGCCATGTCTGTCTGTCTGTCTGTCTTTCCGTCCGCGGCTTTGCTCAGGGACTATCAATGCTAGATGTAATGTAGTGCAAACTTTAATTTTGCACGGATATATATGTAAACTATGCCGACAAAATGGTATAATAAAAAATGAAAAAAAAAATGGTGAAACAACTATTATTATTATTTCAAGATTTTATTAAAGCATTATAACAAAATTGTATATCAGCTGTATTTCTTTTGTACGACTCTTTTAAGTGAAATTTGGGCCCCCCCTTTAGACAGCGTTGCGCTTTAAAAAGGCTGTTTAATAGAATTACAATTATTGTATTACATGATTAAGAAAGTCAGTTATGAGCATAAGAATAAACAAATTGCATTTTTTGCGACTTTAATACAAATGATATATAGCTTTTAAAATTACAATCTGTTCATTAAATTTCATAACAATGCTTATTGTTTTATTGCCTTTGTAAAAAAGAAAATCTTAAGTAGGTATTACTTTTAAAAATATATTGACCAGTAAAGTTCTATTGCTGTTGGTCGTGCAATATTATTGTGACTTAAATTGTGATCAATGTGAAAATTAATATATATTGAATGTGTAAGTACTGCCTTTATTTCTGACTGTTTTGAGTGAAATGAGCTGCGCGCATCAGTTTGTCGGCTGAAATATTCATGTTCTTGGTAAAGAATACATGCGCCCTCGCTAATATACTTTATTAGTAAAAAAAATTAAGAAAATTAATTAAAGTTATATAACACAGTTTTAATAAATATCATAAAAAATAGCTTTTAGCAATAGTTTTAACAAATAAAGTTGCTTTTATAGGTATCCGTACAAAATACAAATGATCTCATTCGCTTTCTAATCAGATCTTAGTAACTTTTATTATTTTTGTAAGATAGGAAACGGAAAGCAAATGGCGTCAAATGAAATTAAAGCTTTAGGCATTCGACGATAGCATAATAGTGCTGTTAAATTTTGATATGGCCCGTCACAAAAATTAGAGCTCGTATTGCACTATACAAGACACTTACTTATTATGTTCAACCATATTACAGCACTACAGGAATATGTTATAATGCTTACACTCAATATACGCAATAGTAACTGATTGTTATCGAGTTTAGCAGGGTACCGTTATCATTTGGTATGAACTTAATTAGAAAAGATTTATTATCAAGAAAAAGGTACTTACATTCCCATTTCCCGTATGTCTAATAGGTATTTGCAAGCGAATATACTTAACAAATTTTATAAGTGTAGGTAAGTATATTTGTGTTTGTTACGATGCTATTATAACTTATAGTTCTAACAATACTTTTATTTCGATCAAAATATAGCTATATATACTTACTGTAGTGATGAATAGATAAGAAAGAAAACGGAGCTAAGGCATTATTTGTTATAAAGTCAAAGTTAATATAGGATTAGCGTGAAATTAACACAACCATGGACTGTTAGAAAGCTTTTATTCTTTAAAAAAACAAATTATACGTTCTATAGCACTATAAAATAACTTATTAATGCTTATTTAAAGCTTATTAATGCTTATTTAAAGCAAATTACCAATATAAGACAATAGTCTTACTATAACTTTGAAAGCTGTTTTAGAAGCTGTAATTTAGAATTATCCTACGTTTATTTAATATTTTTGGCATTGTAACAATTTTTTGCTAACTATAATATAGCAGTAAGCATTATTTGATATATAAATGCCTTTATAGAGTATTCATATTTAGATAATGACGATAAAAAAAGGTAATATGACTTGAAGACATAATTCTGTATCTATTTTAGTTAATATACAAGTTATGTGCTACCTGGGAAGTAGCCTTCGTGTTATTCCAGAGGTCCAACTACTTACATACCAAATTTGATGACTATAAGCCCAGCTGTTCTTATTTCGCGATTTTATCCATATCCCGTGGGAATATCGGGATCAAAAGTATCCTATGTTTGAATCCAGGTTATAAACTAACTTTTTGCTAAATTTCATCGAAATCCCTCCAGCCGTTTTAGCGTGAAGAAGTAACAAACATACTCACTCACTCACAAACTTTCACATTTATAAGTAGGATGAGAAATAATTTAAATTGAACAGTACTTTTAATACTAATTAAATTCACTGTTAAATCCACGGAATAATGTACCTCAAATAAGGAACTTGTGCACACTACCCTTTTTGCCCGGCGGTTTCTCGGCGGAGCGGGAACGCGGCGCGCACGCTGCGGTATCTACCTATCTCAGCGATTATTTGCCGCAAGCGTGCCGCCGCGGTGACGTCGACCGTATATGACCATATTGACCATAGTGGCTTAATCGCCGCGTCCACGCGACGGCACCGCGGCGGCTCGCAGGCGGCGAATAATCGCAGAGATACCGCAGCGTGCTTGCCGCTTGCGCGCCGCGTTGCCAGTCCGCCGAGAAACCGCCGGCAAAAAAGCTAGTGTGCACAAGCTCTTAAAGGTAAATCGTCGTAAGCCCGCCCTGCAGTACCAAGATCCTTTTCACACCAAACGTTCCAATGACTTCCTTGATGAAAACAATCAAAGCTTACTGAGATAAGTTTGTATTGCACTGCAGGTCCTGCTTGCGGCGGTTTACCTATTATGCAATATGCACTGACCCGTAATGGCGGTTCTAGTTTACAGCATTTACTAAGCTACAATTCATTCACTGAGTGAATTCGCCAAATATTTGCGTGAGCAGAAGATTGTTCTAAGTATGTATATTGATTCCACAGATTGATTCCAGTGTGAGCGACACCATTCGTGCAACTCGAACATGCAACGCCAGAGGCCAGAGTGGTAGCCCTGCATTCAAATATTTGTAAAAACACTTGCTACTATACCCCAGGGATTCAAGGATTGAACAACTGAAATAAACATAAATCATAGGTACTTACCTAACCATCCTAGGTTAGCTGGAAGAGATCCCTATTTAGGGATAAGCTCACCTTTGCTCTCCTCTCTGTTTGTTTGTACTTATTGTTATTTAAATTTTATGTGCAATAAAGAGTTTAGTTTACATACACACTTAATATACGTATACTTTTAGGTCACAAATCGATAGTGTTAATCATAAGGATGAATCTCTTTAACAAACATGGTAAATAAAAAAAATTAAAGGAGGACGGAGGAACATTAAATGTAAAGTTTATTTTTAATTAAACTTAAAAAAAAGCCGAAAAAAAGCAGGGACTTAGGTAATTAGAGAAGTAAAGAGAACGACCGGTCGCCGCTTGCCGTTTGTGTAGGTATACCTACTTACTTACTTATCAGCAAACATTTGAGAAAACTTACTCGTTACTCAGGCAATTGTTATTTGTTTAAAAATGGGTCCAAAGTGTTTTAGGTGAATTAAACGGTATTTAATCAAAAAGGAATCGACTTTGATTGTGAACAATATGAAAATCTATTAAATACCTGGTTTAGTAGGTACAGACGTGCGAGTACTTACCTCATTATTTGTATTTCGCAAAACTATTCATTCAGACGCCCAAACATGCTTATAATATCTAACAAACTTGTTCTTATTATGCATCTACTACACTTACAGAGTATTTAACTATATATGATTTAAATTAAATACAAGAAAATGGCTTCTTATTTTTCAATATCTTTCTTAAATTCAGAATAATGATAATTCCGATTCCTGTAATACCTTCTTTTAACCCCCGACGAAAAAGAGGGGTGTTATAAGTTTGACCGCTATGTGTGTCTGTGTGTCTGTATGTCTGTGTGTCTGTCTGTGGCACCGTAGCTCTTAAACGGGTGGACCGATTTGAATGCGGTTTTTTTTATTTGAAAGCTGGTTTTCTAGCGATGGATCTTAGACATGATTTATCAAAATCGGTTCAGCCGTTTCAAGATCATCAGCTCTTTTGTTCGCTGCGGTAGGAATCTTAGACGCGTAATGGATTACTTTACTTTCAAACATATTTGGGACCTAAAATTTTAAACACCCATGTATGCTATATAGCTATGCAAGATTATGGAATTCTCGGCCTGATGCTGCAGCCAGGATATCCAGAACACTAGTAGGTACACTCTTAATAAAACTATAGCAGATATATCGTGTTTGGGTTCGTTTTGATCAGTATTTGATTCTACAAAGAATGCAATGGTGGCAACAGGATGAGCTGATGCTGCAGCCAGGATATCCAGCACAATAGTACACTGTATAAAAACTAATAGCACATATGTCGTGTTTTGAATCGTTTTGATCAGTAATTGATTCTACATACAATGCAGTGGTGGCAACACGACGAGCTGATGCTACAGCCAGGATATCCAGCACACCAGTATACTCTTGAAAAAATAATAGCAGATATGTCATGTTTGATTCCTTTTGATCAGTATTTGATTCTACATACAATGCAATGGTGGCAACAAGATGAGCTGATGCTGAAGCCAGGACATCCAACACACTAGTACAATTTAATAAAATATATATCAAAGTTTAAAAAACAGGAAATAAAAACTTAAATTTAAAATTTAAAAAACCCCCCCACTTAAAAAACGCCAGCAAAAATAAAAATAAAAACGCCCGAAAAAAACGCTGCTTGAAAAGACAATTAAAAAGTAAAAAATAATTATGTGCTACCTAGCTGTTGCCCGCGACTTCATCTGTGAAGAATTCGTTTATCTCTATCCCGCGGGGACTATGCTGATTTCCCGCAAAATTAGCCTAAGTTAATTTAGTATAAAGTATCTAGTAATATTTTTTTATCTAAGCGTTGTCGGTGTCGGGGGACCGCTAAGGTTAATACTTTAAAAAATACAACATATTTATTATTAATAGATCCGTCTAACTACACAAATCACGCGCGACGCGTCCAGTGTGCGAGCGAGCCTATATAGCGGCAACCCACTGCCGTTCAAATGTTGAAAAGGTGCGCCGACCGAACATACCTAAACGCCGGAGTGTCCAACCCCTGCTTTGAGTGATTTTTTCTATCTTCAGTATTGAGAGTACTTTTCCTCCAGGTGACATCAAAATCTCCATAATGTAAAGCGCATCTCTATCGTTCATGACGGCGAATCATCATCGAAGTCGCAAAGTTATGCGTAGCATAAGGCATATTCAGATAAGATTTCATTCAAAATTTAACATTTCACACTTGGTAGAAAGAAATAAAACATTTTGGTCTCATATTTTTAACCTTTATTGTAAAGCTCTTTGTACCTTTCTTACATGCTGAGTTTTTGATTCTTTAAGGGCCAAGTCAAGCTTGTTTGTGAGATGCAGCAGGTTAGGCAAGTCACACTGCAGCAAGATATGGCTAATTGTATGTTGACATTGGCTAGCAGCTTTGGCATTCTGAATTGGGACATTGGTGACCCAAGACGAAACACATTTACTTTCATTTGTATCTTCAGCAAAGGATTTCTTCAGATCTTCATTGTTTTGTCCAAAATGCTTAGGCCTTCTCAATATGAAATCCATTACAACAACAGGTTTGACTTGTTCACTATGACTTCTTGATGCTATCTGTAAGGACACCCTCAGTACATAAAAAAATCGTACATCCAATTTGAATAGCTGATTAAATTTATTATTAATTTCCCTGAACTAATTATTACGTTATTTTAGAGTAGGTGAATTACCTGAACTTCAAATCTCCATGTAAAATCCTGATAGCTGGGATCCTTAGCCTGGAGCAAGTAAAGCGCGTCTGACACCTCTACCTTCCTTGTACTATAAAGTTTAACTAATACTTCTTGCTGTTCTGCCGAGAATCCAGCTATGGCCAGTGATGACTTGAAGTCTGTTTCTATTAACTGCCGACAATACGATGATTGAGTATTAGGTCAGTGTTTACCAAACAGTGTTCTGCCATGGCCCGGTAATTTTACACTCTGTCCCTTTGTGGGCCGTCTTTCACCTATTAGAGGCCCTAGGCAAAATATGCTGCATGCATTTGGTAAGCCTGATTTTCAGGCGAGAATTGAGTAGCTATCGGTTATCGTTTGGGAATGGAGTAGGGACTAGGGGGCCCAATCCATCGCGGGGCTCTGAGCACGTGCCCAGTGTGCCCAGTGGGGAAGAGAGGGGCATGCTTCGTTACCCACTTAATACTTTAACGATTTACTTTTACGAATATTTATGATGCATTGATCTATATTACGTTTTTTTGTAAAACAAGGCGGAATGTTGCGACCCTGCGAATGGGAACTGCCGTATTAGGTATTTATTTTTAGTGTCATTTCATTACTGTCAATAACAATGAGAAGTTGATACTTACATTATGTCTACTCCCTTCTAATATGAGGCAAGATAATGCATGAACAAGATTTTGTATAACTGATGGAGATACATTAAGTTTTCCTGAAAAAAAAAATGTTTGATTTAATAATAACATAATGTTAAACAACAAAATACTAGGGTAGCTTAAATTTAAGACATACATACAAAATTATTTTTGTACAACAAGGGGAGGCCTTAACAGGCTAAAAAAAGGTATCTGGCTAAATAATAAAAAGTGGATGACCAGATACTTACTGAATGGATACAGAATATCCATTGCAAATGTAGGTGTTTGCTTTAAAGAGCACAAGCTGTTAAAAATTCTTACACTTTCTGTTTGTACATTATTCTACTAGCTTTTACCCGCGGCTTCGGTCGCGTTAACCATAAACATTTCAAAAAAGCAAGCAATTAAGCAAGTATGCAAGTGAGCATGTAAGCAAGCATGTTATTATGCAAGGAATAGTGCATTCAACGCTGCATTCAAGCATGCTTGCAATTATGCAAACAAGCATGCAAGCAAGCATGCAACCAAACATGCAAGCAAGCATGCAAGCCAGAATGCAAGCAAGCATGCAAACAACAGACAAAGCAAGCATACTCGCAAAGGAGCAAGCAATAATGCAAGCATGCATGCAAGTTATTTAGTTTAAATATTTATCACTTCGCACGTGTAAATCATTAGATTCAGTGGTTGAGATTCTGAGATTCTGGGATTTTACAAAACTCCCGTGGGAATCTCCAAAAATTACATTGTGATTTTCATTGATGTTGCATTAAAAAAACCACCCCAAATTGTATTACTCTAAGCTCAGGCGTTGTTAATTCGAGATTTTATCCCTAACCCCGTGGGAATACCGGGATAAAAAGTAGCCTGTTTTATCACAATACAAGTAATATAGGCAGTAATTCAACTTCATACTAGAGGGCCAAAGTCGACGCACGCACTCAGCGGAGCGTCTTACACGGCCGCTAACCCGACTAACCTACGCAGTGCCACGCAGCGCAGTCGCTGTGTCGCTATGCCGCGCCTCCCGCTCTATTCGATTCCGTAATGTGGCTATAAACGCTCGGTACTAAACTAAGTAACTAGGTGTACCTATGTATATAGTATGTTGTTACATACTATAATATTTTATTTAATAATGGCGGCATCACGAGAACGTGTGTACTGCAGTGTTTACAGGTGCCTAAATTCAACGCTGATAAAACCAATATTGTAATTTTTTCAACTTCCTGCTGATGCTGAAAGGTAAAATCAATACCTATTAGGTACTTTATTATTAGTTTATTAAAATTTGTCAACGTAGGTACCTACTCAACAAAATGTAAACCATAGTGATGTGTCTATTTATTTATAGAAAATCACATTGAAAAAATATGCAAATTGCTATTTACTTACAAATTAAATCTTCTATCATAATATAAATCGGAACGAATTTATGAATTTGAACTAATATTATTTCACATTTTTAAAAACGTGTTTAGTTTAAAATATTCTTCGGTTGTTTACATTTTGTTAAGTACAGTCAAGGGCATAAATATAAGTAGGTACGTTACCAAGACGTCAAAAATATCTATACACCTTTATGTCACTATGTACATATGTATAAGGTCGATGTATACATAAATGTGACACTATTGCTGTATAGATATTTATGCCCTTGACTGTACCTACCTAAACAAATACACTCAGGGGCTGTTTCACCACCCATTGATTAATTTTAACTGACGGATAAATGTGATGCTGTCTCTTTTTTTAACCCCCGACGCAAAAAGGGGGGTATTATATGTTGATTGACCACTATGTGTCTGTGGCACCGTAGCTCGTAGCTCGTGTGCATGTGCGTGTGTGTGTGTCTCTGTCTGTCTGTCTGTGTGTCTGTCTGTGGGCACCGTAGCTTACGGGTGGACCGATTTGATTGCGGTTTTTAGGATTCCGTCGCCAAAATGGCAAAAACGGAACCCTTATAGTTTCGCCATGTCTGTCTGTCTGTCTGTCCGTCCGTACGCGGCTTACTACGCACATACAATAAAAATCTACAGACGTCTCTTTTACTTTTTGTAGTTGCCAACCCTAACGCTCCGCGCAGCCGTAGGTATAAATTTAAAGAATCCGGCAGAGTCGGTCTACTGCCTGTTACTTGTATTGTGGTTTTATTCCAGATGTCCAGCTATCTACATACTAAATTTCATCCAAATTCGTCCAGCCGTTTCAGCGTGAAGGAGTAACATACATATTCACTCAGTCACTCACAAACTTACGCATTTATAATACTAGCGTTTACCCGCGGCTTCGCACGCGTAAACTATTCAATCTGGTGGTTGCAATTGAAATTTCGGGATTTTACAAAATACCCCTACGAATTCCCAAAATTTATATTGTGGTCTTCTGCCCAAAATTTTAAGTTATTTTGAGATTTTATCTCTATCCTGTGGAAATATTGGGATAAAAAGTAGCCTATGTTTTAATCCAGTTCTAAAATCGAAGTTCGTATCGTATCGTCCCTCTCGCTCTCGTATTAAATAGTATAAGTGTCAGAGGGACCGCACAACACGAACTTCGAGTTTCGTAGTAGCCCTGCAGATTATAAACTATCTTTTGGCCAAGTTTCATCCAAATCCGTCCAGCCGTTTTAGCGTGAAGAAGTAACAAACATACTCACTCACAAACTTAATAATATTAGAGTAGGGTTGCCAAGTGTGCGTACGCAGACCGGGACATTTAAAGAAAAAGTAGTAAACAGAAAAAATTGAACTTTTATTACAACAATAGGTACCTAACTTTAAAGATGTACAGCCTTATTCATAAAAAGTTAGAGCCTCCTTGAAGGCTCCTTGAAGGCCTGATGCTAAAAAACATGATTCATAAACGTCTGTTAGCGCTAATCAGTCGATCAAGGCTCTGCTAAAGTTAGAGGACCGTAGACCCTCCTTTATCTCTCTGCTAAGTCACAAAATGGCCACCACAAGTTTGAACAGCTGACTTTGACTAGAGCAAAAAACCATAGGTACCGAAGATATTTATAGTGAAGGCAGGGCTACGCAGATTAAAAAAAAAACAGGAAATTTATTTTCAGGAATTTGTATTTAAAAATCCTCTAAATTAGCAACAATAAATAACAATAAATATGAAAAAAAAATAAGGATGATTAACATAATTATGGCTTTTTGCACAACATAAACATGCGGATCGGAAATGGCGGGAAAACAAACATCTCGCTTTTATTTTTTTTTCCTGGTAATTTGCTGTCACTGCTGTCAATTATTTTTTTTTAATTATCGATTAGGCCATTTTTTGTCTTTGATTTGTCAAGGTGGCCAACATAACGCGTCTAATCCGTCTATCAGCAGCTCAACAACTAGCAGACTGCTAGCAAGCGTTTATGAATCATACTTCTTGACAACCGTCTAACAAGCTTAATCAGTCTGCTAAGTAACAGACCGATCAAACCTCAATTAAGGATTTTTTATGAATAAGGCTGGTAGTCCTTGCCTAAACACAAAATAACTTTTAACACAGTCAATCAATGCCAGCATCCCATCAGTCGGGTTCTCTGTTTGTAGGTGCTGTTCGCTACAAAGTGGAAAATGCATGTTTATCGGCTATGTTATAGCTTAGCTAGTTAGTCATGTTTATTGTAGGTATATTATTATTTACCAAGTCCAGGCCCCAACTAAATAAATAACTATGATTTTCAAACTGGGACAGTTTGCTTGTCGGCCAGGATGCCAGGACACCATGCTTCAAACCAGGACATGTCCCAGCGTACCGGCACATATGGCAACCCTATATCGTATTAGAGTAGGATCACAAAAATAATATTAGTAGTATTAGTAATCTGTAACTTATACTTGTAATAAGTAATATATTTTTCTAAAAATGACTGTTGAAAATTATGTTTTAAATAGATTAAAAAGAGACAATTCCAAGATCATATCATTAGTGAACCTGCAATACCTCGTAACTAGCATTTAGCATAAGGTCTAGTTAGTATTGTTAGTACAGTGGAAATTATACCTTATGGGAAAAGCTAGTTATGCGGTATTGCAGTATCACCGACAATATGGAATTCTTCATGAGGAAATTATACAAAAACATATTTGAATTTGTTTTACATGTAACTTGAAAAGTTTTTCAGTTCATCAATGAATGCAGTGTTATATAGAAGAGTATTAAAAAATAATTATATGTCTTACCTGCAGCAAGGCTGTATTTTTCATTGTTAACTCCATTATTAAAATAATCCAATGTCAGCTTACAAAAATCCACCAAAACTGAAAAAAAAGACATCAAGTTTAACTGATTATTGATTAGATGTAACTGATTTTATGACTACTAAACATGGTTCCCTCATTACATTGTTAAAATAAAATAACTAAGTACGTGTTTCGCGAAGATAATTTGTTTGTCAAGGAAGAAAAGTGGGTGTATTCTCAATGTATTGTTCTGCAAAAAAAATAAGATTATTGTTCCTATAATCAGTAGTACCCCTAGTGCAACATTATTATTCTTTGGAAAATTTGGCCATACAATTTTAAATTGAAAATAACTGTATAAAGTAGAATCCTTTGATACAATATTTACGCATGAATTCTGCAGACGAATAATTTTAAAATGATAAGCTATTATACATTCGTCATTAGATATTCTTTTAACTTCTCACCCTGAGTTGAATGCTGGTGCAATAAGCGTAAGTGTTCTTTTTGTAACTCGCTTAGGAATATAATCATGGTTAGTCTATAAATTCTATTATCAGACTGCCGAAGTTAGACTATTGAGTTAAGATGCACTGTACACTAAATTACACTCCTGTATACATACATATCTTAAAAACGTGATAAACTTAACTTTACATTACAAATTAATACAGAATTCAACTCGATATTTCGAATAATAAAAATTAAAATAAATCCAGACTAAGATAAATACAACAAAATGTCACACAAATTCGAGTTTTCATTTCGTTTTCATGTTATTGTTATTTTTTAATTCTTCCTACCCCACAGGGGACATGCAAAGGAAACTATGCCTATACAGCTTAGTCTGTTACAAAAAATAATGTTGGGCGGGTGAGACGTGGACGTGGGTGACATGACAACCGTTTACACGAGAGTGATTTATTTTATATATGTATAACTAGTACTATCTTTGATGAAGGATTGATGATCGAAGAGTACTATAGTTTTATATACATATACTGTAATGAGCTCTCCATACTTTTTCACTGAATAAACTATTTTTTCATACTTAAGTGACGTAAACGGCGTGAAATATAGACGAGGTTTAAGTCTTGAAGAATTTCATCGAATTACCGAAGGTAGTAAATTTTTTTTTTCGTTAATTTGACCCTACGAACAAATAAGACTTATTATTTATTCGTAGATTAGACCAAAGATCATTATTCATTACAATGGACATTCTTGTGGGGTAATAGTACAGATGCACAGACACTTTTTACTGCACAGAAAAAACTGATCCGGTTCTTATATTAAATATATTGACCCGGATAACTCACGTCTTAAATCGAGTTTAGCTCGACATGTTTCGGGCTAATCCGTAGCCCATCGTCTTCGGAGCAACGCGACTCAGCGGCTGCTACAACACGCGCACTGCGCGCCGCCGCTCTACTCGCGCGACTACCCGACAAAACTAACACCGGCACACAACTACCCCTACTGAGTTATCCGGGTCAATATATTTAATATGAGTGAGTCTCACGGTAGTTTCATGACCCAGATCTTCTTATTAAATATTTCCAACACTAAAACCTAAAACCTACAAGCCCCATTTCCAAGCACATAAAATACTGACAGTACCTTCCATTTACATACTAGAAATATGCAAGTTTGTTCACAAATACCCTGATTACTTCATACAGAAAAGATAAAAAATGTATGCGACTACCAAATATTTTTTTAACTCAGAACTGTAGGTGATTGACGTCGTTTATGAAGAGACGTTGTTGTCAAGAGACCACGATCATAAGATCGAGTGTGTCCTTTTTTGCATTTGCTTTTTTCCAGTTTTTTGCAACTACTTTTCTCTTGTTTTTGTTTTATATATCGTTCTTTTTCTTTTTCTTTGGACCGCTGATATTGATTAGGGTAATTTTTGGTACATTTGACCCCAACAATATCCCAAAAAAATTTGACGGTCCGTGTTGAACACCTGTCCTTGTTCTGTATAACGTGTGTATAACAATGTAATGTACATGTATGTAGTAGTATGCACTCCATGCCATAGCTAAAACAAGACGGTACTTTTTTTCGAGTTTTTTCACCTTGCAACATTTTCTACGCCACGCAAGAAAAGTATGGAGACTCGTCAAAATCGTGACGTTTAGTATATAATTCTTGGTTTCTGTTTGAAAAGATATGGATATTTAATTAAACGTTGTTCGATTTGTAGATAGTTAAAACTATTTTCATCGCCATGGCTTTGAAAAAAGTAAAGGGCAATTTTGAAAGGATGTTTGATAAAAATCTAACTGATTTGGTCAGAGGAATCCGAAATAACAAAGATAATGAGGTAAGTATCTATTTATTTTCGGTATATACAATACTAAGTGATTTGCCTTTTGTTCATTGCAAGAATAATTTAATTACAGGCCAAGTATATAGCCCAATGCATGGAAGAAATAAAAGTAGAATTACGACAGGATAATATTGCAGTGAAAGCTAATGCCGTCGCAAAGCTCACATACGTAAGTGTAAATCGGTTATTTCTATCAATCTTAACACTTCATTTCAAGTGCAACGCAAAACTATGACAATTTAAATATACTTGTTTAAAATTGTTCACATTACCCGATTTTTTTAGCACAGCATATGAATATTAAATTCTGGTTTTATTCCGCGTACCTTGATTTTAGAGTAGCTCGATATAATTAGTAATGACCGATATGGTCTAAAATATTATGAATATTAAATTAGAAACACTCATGATACTTTGTGAAAATGTATTTGAACTCTTTTATCTATTGATACCTCAAAACACCATTTCTAATTATAAATACTGACTTGTGATACCAACTAATATTCTAATGGTAATTTTATGTGTATTTGATTATCAGGCCTGTCATTTTGTTTTATTCTTGTGTTAATTGTTATTGAATTTACTGGCAGTCTGTTTGTAAACAACACCAATGTGATATGAGTAATCATTGTAGGTATGTTTGTTGTTAAGGTGTGTAATTTCAAGCAGGTTGCTTTTCTACCAGCATTAGATATGCTATATTTTTTTAAATGTAATAATTTAATCAAATATAATAAATCCGTATATACAAAGCACAGCGAAAGCTTTGATGTTTTAGCGTTTTCAGACTATGGTACAATTTTACACCTTATAGTTGTTGATACTGCAATGCCGCATAACCAACTATGGCTAATGCTGCGTAACCCATAATGGCTTAAGCTGCAAAACCTACAAAAATAGTATAATTCAGATTTCATGGCTGGTATATGTATATAAACACAAAGATATTATAATTTTAACACATTCCTGCAATAAAAATGCCATTGTAATGCAGCATCAGCCATTGTTGATTATGTGGCATTGAAGTATTATCAACGTATTATCTGTGGCAAACTTAATAGATTTTTAATTAAGATGGATATATAGATTTCCACATACAAGGGGTTAAGTTATAGAAATAACTCTTTGAATTTACAAAGCTGTGTAAAGTCAATGAAACTAAATCATGTACCAGGGCTTCCAGCCTGGGTACCAGGGTTTCTTTTGTGCTACTAATGTCATGTTGACATCCCATACATCTGCTAAAGAAATCATAGCAAAGTTGGTTATGAGAAGGTTCCACCCTGGTACGTGATTCAGTTTCTTACTTGTACATTCTCTTAATAAAATATTGGTTAAGACGTAGCACTTAAAAATATCTAATGTGACTCTTATTTGTATTACCATTAGAATGTATTCAGATATTTTTGAGTGTTTTGGCCTTTTTTTATATTAATAGTGGGGGGTGTACTACTTGTACAGTCAGCAACAAAGATATAAATACAGCCAAAGTGCAAAAAATATGTATACATAAGCTTAATGTTCAGGAAATTAAGTCCTGTATACATATTTTTGGCACTTTGGCTGTATTCATATATTTGTTGCTGACTGTACCAATATTCTCATGTTTATTTTACAGTTACAAATGTTAGGATATGACATATCATGGGCAATATTCAATGTGATAGAAGTGATGAGCTCGAACAAGTTTACTTATAAAAGAGTTGGGTACTTAGCCGCTAGTCAATCATTTCATGCTGATTCAGAATTACTTATGCTCACAACAAATATGATCCGCAAGGATTTGAATGCTCAGAACCAATATGAAGCAGGCCTGGCACTCAGTGGCCTCAGCTGTTTTATCTCGCATGATCTAGCCAGAGATCTAGCCAATGATATCATGACACTGGTTAGTATATTAATTTATATGCCTAACATACATAAACAGTCCTAATGGACCATAGGAATGAAAAAAAATATAAGCTTTAATTTATAAATGTTGTATGTAAGCTTGGTTGCGAAAAGACAATTTAATTTTGAACATCCTCTTTTATGCTGGTTGAACTTGTATTGCCATACAATCTCCATATTATGTAAGTAAATTGCAAGTAAATCTGGCCATAGAAATTGGGTCAAAGTTGACTTACATACTGACAAAAACAGCAAGTTAAATTAATCAATCATTTGAATAAATTACTTGGGTTAGTTATTAACAGTTAGAGCATTTTCTGCAAACACAAGAGAACAAGACACAGTTTATTCATATAACTAAATATTTTCTCACCATTATTATTATTGCTTACCTTGGAAAATCTCTATATACCTGTGTTTTCTGTACTGCTTGCTATGTGTTGGTGTTCAATAAAGAGTCATTGTATTGTATTGTTCTTTGTTGTTATGTTTGTCTGAATGTTTTAGATGAGTTCAACCAAACCTTATTTAAGAATGAAAGCAGTTCTTATGATGTACAAGGTATTCTTAAGGTATCCAGAAGCCCTCAGACCAGCATTTCCAAAACTAAAAGAAAAACTTGAAGACCCTGATCCAGGTGAGTTAGTGAAGTGGAGGTAAGTTTTAGTTGGTATTGAAATGATTTTTTTTCATGATTCTTACGAATCTGTTGAAATTGAGTTAAATGTAATGGTGATGCTGTGCAGTGCAACAAAACAATTAAGCGCAGGACTTATATTCGAAAGGCCATACGATAATAATAATAATAATAATAATCAAACCACCAGGCAGTGCTCGTTGACATCACCATCTCACATGACGAGAACCTTGTGAAGGCCGGGAAGGTCAAACTTAGCAAGTACCTTGACTTGGCTGACGAGGTAACTGCTATGTGGGATGTTGACTCGACGATCATTGTCCCGATAGTCGTTTCGGCAAACGGACTAATAGCGAAGAGTCTCGACCAACATCTCAAGAGACTCTCGCTATATGGCTGGATCAAGGGCCAGATACAGAAGGCGGTACTTCTGGACACGGCACGCATTGTCCGGAGGTTCCTCACTCTGCGGCCCTGACCACCGGTAGCTTGGGCCCTGCCCCGTTACCGGCGGCCTAGTTTAGGTTAGGTTAGGTCAGTTTAGGTTAAACCTAGTTTAGGTTAGGTTTTTATAATATTTTTATTTTGTATGTACAGAAAACTGTATTTTACTTTTTATTACTATTATAAAAACCTAATACTAAGAATGAAAATAAATAACATAATAATTGTATCACAAAAGAGAAAAATCATATTTTTCGGCGATGGCGCTATTTTAAATCTAAAGCGGAGGGAAGGATTCCAGATTTTTTTTTTATTGATAAATTTTACGGAATTTAGCTGGTGATAAATTGTTTGTCACAGGGGTTTCCAAACGGTAAGCTGTGGTGCCCTGGAGCGCCGTGGTAGGTAGTCAAGGGCTCCTTTAACCCAGTAACTGTAGTTATCTAGTGGAGATCTATATATTACGGTGCCACGTATTGATTACTATGATTATGATTTATAATTTATAATGCACAAGCAGCTTACCGAACCGGAAGACGAAGCGTTGGCAGACCTCCCACTAGGTGGACTGACGACATCTTGAGAGTTGCGGGCAACCGGTGGACGCAAGTGGCGAGTTGTCTGTCGTTCATTGTGGCATTCTAAGGGGTAGGCCTTTGTTCAGCAGTGGACGTCTTCTGGCTAATGATGAAACAGCTTATAGCTGATTTGTGCATAGCATTGTTCACTTGTGTAATGGTTTTCAATGTGCTTATCAAGTCAGTTTTTGAAGAATTCACTTGAAACGTCCTGACCACTGCCTCGGGCTAACTGTTTCATACTTCCAGTATGCGATTGATCAAGAAATGACGTCTGGGGTTTTCTATACCGGCCAGTAACTTTATTCAAACAATATCGACGTTCGGCGCCTCTTTGGCCGTCTCGCCAAAAACCAATAAATCATGTTCCAAATTAAAATCTCATTACTGCCCTCTGTGAAAGGCTCTTGGAGAAAAGATATACTTTGCTCGCACTTATTGACGAAAGAATCGTCATTTTCGATTAGATAAAAAAAGTTATTATATTTTTCAGGTGTGCAGTCAGCCGCAGTGAACGTTGTTTGTGAACTAGCACGAAAAAACCCTAAGAATTACCTATCCCTAGCTCCCGTGTTTTTCAAGCTCATGACAACATCCACCAACAATTGGATGCTAATCAAGATCATAAAACTGGTGAGCAGATTTAGCTTAATGTAAAAGTCAATAATTGCTAAAAGTAAACTTAGGTATACCTTCCACCGCCTAACTTTGCCTAAAAGTTAATTGCCACGACTAGGACCACAAAAACTAAAAGGGTATAATTCCAATAATTGAATAGGCACTATACCGTTAAGAGATTCGAACACAATCCGGGAGTAACATAAAGACTTCGCATAAAAAATGTACTTTAAAAAATGCGTTAAAACTAAGTATTAAGTAATGATGTTGCTGTGTTGTATGGCTGCATGTGTGTGTAAACCCATTCATTTAACGTACAAATACGTGCCGATTTATTTTTTGTGGAATAGTATTTTATAATAAATTATATGTTTTATGTATGACATGTGGTCTTTTATCTTAGACTGCTGCAGAAGAGTTTTCACAAAAAGTCTACGGTTAAAACTGCTGTGTTTAATTTAACAGTTTTACAAGTAACTGCAACACCTATGGTTAAATGAAGGAACCTTTCAATCAAATATACATCATCTAAAATTACAAAATCTTTTGTATGTGTACCTACCCATGTATTGTACATATGAATATGTGAAGATGAAACTAAACCAATATTTTTCTTTTTCTATCTAGATACTATGTCAAACATCAAAGCAATAGCTGTTTTACTTTAGTTGTGCAGTACACAAACTGATCATAGTCCGAAATTAAGTACTCTTACAGATATCGCCTACATAACGCAATTAAGTTGATTCACTTTTTGAGTTAGGATTTGTATAACTTATTATGAATTGTTGTAATTTTCACAGTT